>NC_092766.1:6764545-6787164 GCF_047496795.1 Chiloscyllium punctatum
CCCCTCCCCCCCCACTGAAACAGTACAGGCAGAGAGCAGCCTGTTTCCCCTGCTCTATTCCCCCCCACCCCCCACTGAAACAGTACAGGCAGAGAGCAGCCTGTTTCCCCTGCTCTATCCCCTCCCCCCCCACTGAAACAGTACAGGCAGAGAGCAGCCTGTTTCCCCTGCTCTATCCCCGCCCCCCCCACTGAAACAGTACAGGCAGAGAGCAGCCTGTTTCCCCTGCTCTATTCCCCCCCACCCCCCACTGAAACAGTACAGGCAGAGAGCAGCCTGTTTCCCCTGCTCTATCCCCCCCCCACACTGAAACAGTACAGGTAGAGAGCAGCCTGTTTCCCCTGCTCTATCCCCCCCCCCCCACACTGAAACAGTACAGGCAGAGAGCAGCCTGTTTCCCCTGCTCTATTCCCCCCCCCCCAACTGAAACAGTACAGGCAGAGAGCAGCCTGTTTCCCCTGCTCTACCCCCCCCCCCCCACCAAGCAGAGAGCAGCCTGTTTCCCCTGCTCTATCCCCCCCCCCCACTGTAACAGTACAGGCAGAGAGCAGCCTGTTTCCCCTGCTCTATTCCCCCCCACCCCCCCACTGAAACAGTACAGGCAGAGAGCAGCCTGTTTCCCCTGCTCTATCCCCCCCCACCCCCCCACACTGAAACAGTACAGGCAGAGAGCAGCCTGTTTCCCCTGCTCTATTCCCCCCCACCCCCCACTGAAACAGTACAGGCAGAGAGCAGCCTGTTTCCCCTGCTCTATTCCCCCCCCCACACTGAAACAGTACAGGCAGAGAGCAGCCTGTTTCCCCTGCTCTATTCCCCCCCCCCACTGAAATAGTACAGGCAGAGAGCAGCCTGTTTCCCCTGCTCTATCCCCCCCTCCCCCCCACACTGAAACAGTACAGGCAGAGATCAGCCTGTTTCCCCTGCTCTATTCCCTCCCCCCCCCCCACTGAAACAGTACAGGCAGAGAGCAGCCTGTTTCCCCTGCTCTACCCCCCCCCCCACACTGAAACAGTACAGGCAGAGAGCAGCCTGTTTCCCCTGCTCTATTCCCTCCCCCCCCCCCCACTGAAACAGTACAGGCAGAGAGCAGCCTGTTTCCCCTGCTCTATCCCCCCCCCCACCCCCCCACACTGAAACAGTACAGGCAGAGAGCAGCCTGTTTCCCCTGCTCTACCCCCCCCCCCACTGAAACAGTACAGGCAGAGAGCAGCCTGTTTCCCCTGCTCTATTCCCCCCCCTCCCCCACTGAAACAGTACAGGCAGAGAGCAGCCTGTTTCCCCTGCTCTATTCCCTCCCCCCCCCCACACTGAAACAGTACAGGCAGAGAGCAGCCTGTTTCCCCTGCTCTATTCCCTCCCCCCCCACACTGAAACAGTACAGGCAGAGAGCAGCCTGTTTCCCCTGCTCTATCCCCCCCCACACTGAAACAGTACAGGCAGAGAGCAGCCTGTTTCCCCTGCTCTATTCCCCCCCACACCCCACTGAAACAGTACAGGCAGAGAGCAGCCTGTTTCCCCTGCTCTATTCCCCCCCACACCCCACTGAAACAGTACAGGCAGAGAGCAGCCTGTTTCCCCTGCTCTATTCCCCCCCACACCCCACTGAAACAGTACAGGCAGAGAGCAGCCTGTTTCCCCTGCTCTATCCCCCCCCCCACCCTGAAACAGTACAGGCAGAGAGCAGCCTGTTTCCCCTGCTCTATCCCCCCCACCCCCCCCACACTGAAACAGTACAGGCAGAGAGCAGCCTGTTTCCCCTGCTCTATTCCCCCCCCCCCCACTGAAACAGTACAGGCAGAGAGCAGCCTGTTTCCCCTGCTCTATCCCTCCCCCACACTGAAACAGTACAAGCAGAGAGCAGCCTGTTTCCCCAGCTCTATCCCCCCCCCCCACCCTGAAACAGTACAGGCAGAGAGCAGCCTGTTTCCCCTGCTCTATCCCCCCCACCCCCCCACACTGAAACAGTACAGGCAGAGAGCAGCCTGTTTCCCCTGCTCTATCCCCCCCACCCCCCACTGAAACAGTACAGGCAGAGAGCAGCCTGTTTCCCCTGCTCTATCCCTCCCCCACACTGAAACAGTACAAGCAGAGAGCAGCCTGTTTCCCCAGCTCTATCCCCCCCTCCCCCACACTGAAACAGTACAGGCAGAGAGCAGCCTGTTTCCCCTGCTCTATTCGCCCCCACCCCCCACTGAAACAGTACAGGCAGAGAGCAGCCTGTTTCCCCTGCTCTATTCCCCCCCCCCCACTGAAACAGTACAGGCAGAGAGCAACCTGTTTCCCCTGCTCTATCCCCCCCCCCTCCCCCACACTGAAACAGTACAGGCAGAGAGCAGCCTGTTTCCCCTGCTCTATTCCCCCCCACCCCCCACTGAAACAGTACAGGCAGAGAGCAGCCTGTTTCCCCTGCTCTATCCCCCCCCCACACTGAAACAGTACAGGCAGAGAGCAGCCTGTTTCCCCTGCTCTATCCCCCCCCCCCCACCCCCCCACACTGAAACAGTACAGGCAGAGAGCAGCCTGTTTCCCCTGCTCTATTCCCCCCCACCCCCCACTGAAACAGTACAGGCAGAGAGCAACCTGTTTCCCCTGCTCTATCCCCCCCCCACCCCCCCACACTGAAATAGTACAGGCAGAGAGCAGCCTGTTTCCCCTGCTCTATTCCCCCCCCCCCACTGAAATAGTACAAGCAGAGAGCAGCCTGTTTCCCCTGCTCTATTCCCTCCCCCCCCCCACTGAAACAGTACAGGCAGAGAGCAGCCTGTTTCCCCTGCTCTATCCCCCCCCCACCCCCCCCACACTGGAACAGTACAAGCAGAGAGCAGCCTGTTTCCCCTGCTCTATCCTCCCCCCCCAACACTGAAACAGTACAAGCAGAGAGCAGCCTGTTTCCCCTGCTCTATCCCCCCCCCACCCTGAAACAGTACAAGCAGAGAGCAGCCTGTTTCCCCTGCTCTATCCTCCGCCCCCCCCCCCCCCCCACACTGAAACAGTACAGGCAGAGAGCAGCCTGTTTCCCCTGCTCTATTCCCCCCCCCCCCCCCCACTGAAACAGTACAGGCAGAGAGCAGCCTGTTACCCCTGCTCTATCCCCCCCCCCCACACTGAAACAGTACAGGCAGAGAGCAGCCTGTTTCCCCTGCTCTATCCTCCCCCCCCCCCCACACTGAAACAGTACAGGCAGAGAGCAGCCTGTTTCCCCTGCTCTATTCCCCCCCCCCCCCCACTGAAACAGTACAGGCAGAGAGCAGCCTGTTTCCCCTGCTGTATCCCCCACCCCCCCCCCACCAAGCAGAGAGCAGGGGTGCTCCTCAACCCCAGGATTGCCCACCCTACTCTCAGAGTGATTGTGTGACCTACAGAAACAGGTGGGGCAGTGTTGGTCCTGGGGGGAAGGGGCTTTCCATAGATTGTTCCCCATGTTATTGTGGTAGGAGACAGACTGGACTGGGACTGAGGCTGTCACTCTCCCCATTGCCTGTCAGGATGAGGTAGGCCCCGTGCCTATCTGACTGATCCCATACTCGGGAGAGACGAGAGGGTGGGGATGTTCAGGTATCTGGTAGCTGGGCTGGTCAGAGCCCTCTGCCAATGGGCTGACTGCCTCTGGTTTAGTTTGGGGAGGCTGGCCACATACCCAGCTCCAAGCTGGCTCCGGCCTGGCCTGGCTGGTGCTGATTGTCTACACAAGAGCCACGCCTCAGACTCCCACGGAACAGTCAGGAACACTGCAGCCCCTGGAGAGTGCCATGGGTAAAGGGAATCCCATGGCCATTGGACTGGCCACTCCTCCAACAGGGATCTTGGGGGCACTGCTTAGTGGCTGTGTTTGGCCAGACCACTTCCTGCTCCAGCGAAGGAACAACTGATCTATTTCCGGATCTGGATGGGGGTGTAGCTCCGAGGGGAACTTGCACACTCTGGGGGGGGGGGGGGGGGGCTGCCCTTGTCCTCCTAGATGGTGATGGTGGTGGCTACAGGCCTGGTCGGATCGGTGGGGATTTTCTACAGAGCCATCTGGTCGATGGGTGGGGGGCCGATCAAGCAGGGGCTGCTTTGTCCCTGGACGGTGTGGAGCTTCTCGAGTGGTGTTGGGGCTGCCCCCACCCACCCAGGCATGACCTGATTCTGTCCCACTCCGTCCTTGGGCCTTGTGGATGGTGGGGGGGGGGTGGGGCGGTGGGGAGTCAGTTCCCCACTGCAGTATTCCCAGCCTCTGACCTGCTCTCGGAGGGAGTGTTCCCAATGCTCTCCAGTTGGGTTTCTGGTCAACTGGAAGCCCCAAGGTGATCAGTGGGGAATTTGGGGGGGGGGGGGGGGGGGGGGTTCTTCAGGAATCCAGTCCTCAGGATTCGCCAGCTGGTCTGAGCCATTCCGAAAGGGGAAAGAGGGAATGGGCACCTCTCCTTGCCGCCCCGTGTAGGTGAATGCCCAGGCATCGAACCCAGGAAGGTGATGCCCAGCTCCTTGGGTAAATGAGGAAGCACGGTCACCTCCAGACCACACTGCTAGGGGCTGCTGTCATTAACACGGGTCTCCGAACACCCCCTCGATTCACTCCTTGTTTGAAAAAGGTATAAAGGGCTATTCAGTTTGATATTTCTGCTCTGGGCCGGGCTGGGGCACGTGGTGGTTGGAGGGAGCGGACGTGCTGAGCCCATAACGGAACCCCCAGCTCGATTCTCGGGAACGTTGCCAAGGTCACGGCCTAACTGCTGAAGGGGAGGATGCAGAACGATCCTGCCAGTGGCAAGTGAGGAGCCATCATTTCATAGAACACTTCAATTCAATCCAGAAAGCACTCCGAGCTGAGGCTGTGAAAGGTTTCTCGTGGGCAGCCAGGCTGCTGATTAAATTATACACTGTAATTCACTCCCAGACACCCATTAGTCAGACCCACTCATATCCCTGCTTCCCCAGAGCAGCCATCAATCTGCAGGGAACTGTGACTGTAATTAAAGAGACACTCAGACAGACAAGGCATGGGGGGGGGAAGAGAGAGAGAGGGGGAGGGGGGGGGGGGGAAAGAGAGAGGGGGGCAAGAGGGGGGAGAAGAGAGGGAGGGGGGGGGAAAGAGAGTGAGGGGGAGGAAAAGAGAGGGGGAAGAGAGGGGGGAGCAGTGGGGAACACAAGGGGGAGTGGGTGAGTGAGTGAGCATGAGCTCTCCCTGTCCCAGTCACCCCCCTACACCCTCTCCAGCCCCTCCTCCCCCCTCCCTGTCACACTCCTCCAGCCCCTACATCCCCTCCCTATCCCTGTCACACTCCTCCAGCCCCTACATCCCCTCCCTATCTCTGTCCCCCCTCAAGCCCCTACACCCCCTCCCTATCCCTCTCACCCCCTCCAGCCCCCTACACCCCCTCCTTATCTCTGTCACCCCCCTACACCCCCTCCCTATCTCAGTCACCCCATCCAGCCCCCCCACACCCCCCTCCCGACGTCTCCTCCCACCTTCCGTCTCTCTCTCCTTGTCACATCTCGATGGCAAATTGCATCTGTATAGCGCCTGTGTGGGAAGAGATCTGCCCCCCCCCGCCTACCCATGCATAACCCAGAAAACCAAGCCTGCCCAAACCAGACAAGAAACACCCAGAATGCCTCAGCATTGACCAAACAAGCTGTCAGGAGAAAACGACATGACCGCGGTCACTCGCAGACCGGGGAATACACTGCCCGAGACAAACTAACACTAAGCTTCCTGGACCTGATCACCACCGCTGATCCCCAAAGCCCCAAGGGCAGCCTTGTAACCCCAGTGATGTCAAACCACACACAAGAGGCTCCAGAATACCTCACTGACAGGACAGAGACAATGGAAACATCTCACTGCCAGGGAAAAATGGAATACAGCTGGAATCCCCCCCGATCCCATTAACGCTGCCAGGATGCTCCACTGTATCCACATTCAGGGGACACCCTTCTCGGAATGGCTTTGTGATTATCCCCCTCGCTACTGGGATTAACTTGATCATCCAGAGCACTGCATCTTCCCTATTTTCAAAGAGCATCATTGTGCCCATAAAACCTGGCTCGATTCTCTGCTCAGGAAGAGATCTGCCTGTGCAGACTGCCCGTCCCGTGTCAGCCGGGCAGAGTTCTCTCCCAGCGATATCGCTGTTTGTACACAGCTCATCAATCTCATCTGGTCTGGCCTGGGGAGCCTCTGCTAATTTTTCAGACAGGTAGAAACAAAATGACTGCAGATGCTGGAAACCAGGGTTTAGATCAGAGTGGTGCTGGAAAAGTACAGGTCAGGCAGCGTCCGAGGAGCAGGAAAATCCACATAGCGCCCGAAACGTCGATTTTCCTGCTCCTCGGATGCTGCCTGACCTGCTGCGCTTTTCCAGCACCACTCTGATCTAGAATCTAAATTTGTCAGACAGCCTGGTAGGAGCACTGTCCCTCAGGATGGGACCCTGAGCCAAAACCAGGTCACACAGGCCTGGGCACACAGGCCGCTTTGTAGGGAAGGGAGAAAGGGATGAGGGGTTGAGGGAGAATTCCAGAAGCTGGGGTCCAGGCAGATGCAAACCCAGCCGTCAATGGCCAAGTGACAGAAGCTGGGGAGATGCAGGTGACAGGAGGCACGAAACATACACAGGGTCTCGATCAGAGGGTTGCTGAAAAAGCGCAGCGTGAAAAATCGACATTTCGGGCAAAACATACACAAACCCATCTTTCCCCAGACAGCCCCCAAAAACTCTGTCGAGAGCGCGCCCCAGCCAGCCGGAAATCTGAAACACCAGAAGTTTCAGGAGGACATTGGCAGAGCAATCAGAACGTCAGCACAGGTCAGACCTGCATGGGGTATCGAGTCTCAGGGCTTTGGTGGTAGCAGGTGGTCTGGGGAGAGGCGAGGGCGACCCGAGAGACAGCTGCCAGAGCCAGGCCGGGGTGGGGTGGTGCAGCACTGTCTCGGGACCGCACGATCGCTCAGGTTACTTGATGGGGAGCTCCTCCCAGCTCACTCTGCTGGCATGTCAGCTCGCTAACAAAACAGAGGGGAAGGATGGCGCACTTACTCAGGATGTTGAGAACAGAATCCTTGCGGAACATCACCAGGTTCCCCATCATGATGTGGCACACCAATTCCTGCAGCTGAAAGACAAACCAGAGCCATCACTCGGAGTTCCACAGCTCCAGGTCTCTCCCCAACCCCTCACACCAGGACATCGGGCACATCTCCTTGATCACACACAATTCCCAGCAGCCCAATATCCCTCCCCGGTAACTGGTTACCCTGCAGCAACAGAAGAGGCGGCTGATCAGCCCCTCAATACTGCCATGTCATCCACACTGAAACAGACAGTGTGTGTGTGTGTGTGTGTGTGCTGGAGAAACTCAGCAGGTCTGGCAGCATCTGCGGAGAGAGAAACAGAGTTAAAGGTTTCAAGGGCAGCATGACTCTGTGGTGCAGCATCGTCTGCCTTAACTAGATCCACGCACTGCTGATCTGTACCTCTCCTCGACCCGCCTGGCTTTCAACCAGAAACCTGGAGCTACTGAAGGTGGCCATTCAGCCCATCCGGCCTGCTCTGCTATACGGCAAGATTCCAGCTCTCACTCTCCTGCCTTTTCCCACAAATCTTCGGTTCCCTTTGTGATGAAAACTCAATCCTTGCCTCGACTATACTAACTGAGGCAGCCCTGATGACTCTCGCCCACGTATAAAGGTACGATCAAGATCACCCCCCCACCCCCCCACCACCATCGCCGCTCGGGTGAGCCGGGCTGAGATTTCGGGGGATGCAACTACAATCACTGCTTAGTCTATGGTGAGAAACGGAAACAATCCAACAGCGACAGCTCACCGCAATGATTCCAGCCACGCCAAAAAGCGGCATCCAAACTCTCCAAACCGCACGGAGGCCCCCAGCCTTACCAACCGAGTAATGAACACGTCAATCCCCCTGCTCAAGGTGGGGCCTTGATGGAGAGAGTGTGGACAAACCAGGATTGTCTACCTTGGAACGGAGGTGACCGAGGGCAGGGGCGAGCACGGCAGAGATGCATCACATTAGGAGAAATTCAGGCCGGAGAGAGGGGAAGAAACATTGGCTGCTCTGGAGGGAGGGAGCAAGAGCCTGATTTACAGTGAGGGGCAGCAGGTAGAGAGAGGAATCAAAATCCCCTACCCATAGTGCACAGGGATGTGCAGGTTAGGGTGGATTGGCCGTGGGAAATTGTCCCATCGTGTCCAGGGATGTGCAGGTTAGGGTGGATTGGTCATGGGAAATTGTCCCATAGTGCCCAGGGATGTGCAGGTTAGGGTGGATTGGCCATGGGAAATTGTCCCATAGTGTCCAGGGATGTGCAGGTTAGGGTGGATTGGCCATGGGAAATTGTCCCATAGTGTCCAGGGATGTACAGGTTAGGGTGGATTGGCCATGGGAAATTGTCCCATAGTGTCCAGGGATGTGCAGGTTAGGGTGGATTGGCCATGGGAAATTGTCCCATAGTGCCCAGGGATGTACAGGTTAGGGTGGATTGGTCATGGGAAATTGTCCCATAGTGCCCAGGGATGTGCAGGTTAGGGTGGATTGGCCATGGGAAATTGTCCCATAGTGTCCAGGGATGTGCAGGTTAGGGTGGGCTGGCCATGGGAAATTGTCCCATAGTGCCCCAGGGATGTGCAGGTTAGGGTGGATTGGCCGTGGGAAATTGTCCCATAGTGCCCAGGGATGTGCAGGTTAGGGTGGATTGGCCATGGGAAATTGTCCCATAGTGTCCAGGGATGTGCAGGTTAGGGTGGATTGGCCATGGGAAATTGTCCCATAGTGTCCAGGGATGTACAGGTTAGGGTGGATTGGTCATGGGAAATTGTCCCATAGTGCCCCAGGGATGTGCAGGTTAGGGTGGATTGGCCATGGGGAATTGTCCCATAGTGCCCCAGGGATGTGCAGGTTAGGGTGGATTGGCCATGGGAAATTGTCCCATAGTGCCCAGGGACGTGCAGGTTAGGGTGGATTGGCCGTGGGAAATTGTCCCATAGTGCCCAGGGATGTGCAGGTTAGGGTGGATTGGCCATGGGAAATACAGGCTGACAGGGATCGAGTCGGAATGGGTGGGCCTGGTTGGGTTGCTCCTCAGTGGGTCAGTGTGGACTTGCTGGGCAGTGTGTCACAGTGCGGGGATTCTATGATTGGGATTGTGTGTCTCGTAACTTCAAATGGCAGAGTCTAAACTAAGGGCAGAGACAATTTAATCACAACCCCACCACCACCCAATTCTACTCTACCAGATGGGACATGGGATATTCTCCAGAAAGACAATGGTCCACACATGAGCCCAGCTAAGACAATGTGCCCAGGCACCTATACCCAAGGATGGCACATAAATCATCACAACAGGAGACTGCAGAACCAACAAGGTGTTTCTGGCATTCAGTTATATCAAGCACCTGTGAAGCAACTTCACTTTTCGGTCTCTTACTGAAGCTGTTGACTTGCCAAAGGCACTGGTTCTATGCATTCCCAAAAGTTCAGACTATTCGGCAAAGTCGGGCCTGGCAGCTGCTCCTGGTTGACGCCAGCAGAGGCAGGAGACACCGGAGATGCTGGCCCCCTAATTCATCTGCACGCTAGCCACAGACGACTGAGCACCGGCGTGAACCGGACTAAGTCTCGCTCTGTCCCCCAGCAGCATGGTCCACCAAGGGAGCTCAGAGCAGACACTAGGTTAGGCCCAGCCAAGGGCTGAATGCACGAGACGCCACAGTGCAGCTCCACAGGCAAATGTAACCATAAACACAGAGCGAACGGAAACACTCGACAACTAAACCAAGGGAAACACACACTTCACCTTGGAGTCTACGCTCGAGTTTTTGAAGCATGTGCTGCAGGATACCTCTGGAAGAGGTGGGACTCTAACCTGGGTCCCAGGTAGGGACACAACCACTCTGCCATAAGACACCTGCCTTACGGCGAACAAACACAGGATAACAAAAATGGACGAGGTAGGATAAACTATCCCCGGTCGGTACCTTGCCCGTATCAGAGATAACGGACCCAGTGACACTCGTTAACGAGCTACATCGGGATTCCCAAAGAGTCGCAGAAACACACTGACACAACACTCAAAAACATCTGGCGACACCACGGGGTAGGAACAGGCATGGTGGGAAATGGGGTACGATCCAGGCAGGAGACTGCAATGCTGGGCCAGGCACACGTCCCAAGGGTGACCAGACCTGGGGTCAGCAGATGGGGAGAAAGTGAGGAACTGGATGCTGGAGAGTCACAGTCAAGAGCGTGGCGCTGGAAAAGCACAGCAGGTCAGTCAGCATCCGAGGAGCAGGAGAGTCAACGTTTCAGGCAGAAGCCTGTCGTCAGGGATGGAGATTTCAGTGGGGGCCAACTCAGAGGCAGGACAGGATTGGCCAATGTGATTGGGACGTTGGCTTGGGAGCAGAACTTCAGGGGCAACGAGGAGGAGGTTGGGAAGAGCTGCAGAGTGGGAATGGACAGAAGGTGACCGGCCGCTTGCAGAGCTGTAAGGGCCCAGCAGTGGGCCAGGTCCATGGGATGGGACTGGAAGGGCATAGGCACACAAACCACAGAAACACTGGGAGAGTGGGAGCACTGGTTCGGGGAAGGTGAGGAGGTCAGTGCAAATAATTGAGGAGCCCAGTGAAAAGGTTGACATGGTCATAACGGACCGTCTGTGGTGTATGAATAAGCATGGGTACCAGCAAGATACACGCAGCTTCTCCTGCTCATCAACACAACACGGCAGTGTGTGCCAATCTGCTCACAAGGAACACAGTCGTCATGGCAAATGGGAGGGATGGATGGTTCTGGAACAATCTGCAGGTGTTTCCAGGAAATTGGAGCAGTCTGTCACAGTGATAATACCTTCCCCCTGCCCTCACCGACGACCAAGCAGCTGATTACAAATCGCAATTTGTACAATGCTCCACTCGCATGTTTACTCAGCTCCGGCCCAGCGGTAAATGGATTTAACCCTCTCAGGGCATCAGCCATAAGAGGATCTAGGAAAGGCAGCAGCCAGAGATACTCAGAAACAGAACACAACACAGTCACAGCACTGACACAGCAACAGGACATCAGCAAAACCCCTCCCAGCTGAGGGACAGCATTCCAGAGTGCACTCACTCAGAGAGAAGGAGATGCAGAATCTGGGAAAACAGGGCACAATCACAAAAACAGGACGTCAAAATGTCAGACCACGACAGTTACGAACATTATACCAGGGAGAGCACAAACACACTTCAAAACACACAGCACGGGAACATGACTCATGATTAGAAAAGGATACAGGGACCTCGTATACAAGTCCGAGCACACACAACACAGGGAGAGTACTGGGGGGGACGGACAGGTCTGTCCCTGTATAACACTGGGGTACAGTACTGGTGGGGACAGGTCTGTCCCTGTATAACACTGGGGTACAGTACTGGTTGGGACAGGTCTGTCCCTGTATAACACTGGGGTACAGTACTGGGTGGGGACAGGTCTGTCCCTGTATAACACTGGGGTACAGTACTGGGTGGGGACAGGTCTGTCACTGTATAACACTGGGGTACAGTACTGGTGGGGACAGGTCTGTCCCTGTATAACACTGGGGTACAGTACTGGTGGGGACAGGTCTGTCCCTGTATAACACTGGGGTACAGTACTGGGTGGGGACAGGTCTGTCCCTGTATAACACTGGGGTACAGTACTGGGTGGGGACAGGTCTGTCCCTGTATAACACTGGGGTACAGTACTGGTGGGGACAGGTCTGTCCCTGTATAACACTGGGGTACAGTACTGGTGGGGACAGGTCTGTCCCTGTATAACACTGGGGTACAGTACTGGTGGGGACAGGTCTGTCCCTGTATAACACTGGGGTACAGTACTGGTGGGGACAGGTCTGTCCCTGTATAACACTGGGGTACAGTACTGGTGGGGACAGGTCTGTCCCTGTATAACACTGGGGTACAGTACTGGTGGGGACAGGTCTGTCCCTGTATAACACTGGGGTACAGTACTGGTGGGGACAGGTCTGTCACTGTATATCACTGGGGTACAGTACTGGGTGGGGACAGGTCTGTCCCTGTATAACACTGGGGTACAGTACTGGTGGGGACAGGTCTGTCCCTGTATAACACTGGGGTACAGTACTGGTGGGGACAGGTCTGTCCCTGTATAACACTGGGGTACAGTACTGGGTGGGGACAGGTCTGTCACTGTATAACACTGGGGTACAGTACTGGGTGGGGACAGGTCTGTCCCTGTATAACACTGGGGTACAGTACTGGGTGGGGACAGGTCTGTCCCTGTATAACACTGGGGGACAGTACTGGGTGGGGACAGGTCTGTCCCTGTATAACACTGGGGGACAGTACTGGGTGGGGACAGGTCTGTCCCTGTATAACACTGGGGGACAGTACTGGGTGGGGACAGGTCTGTCCCTGTATAACACTGGGGTACAGTACTGGTGGGGACAGGTCTGTCCCTGTATAACACTGGGATACAGTACTGGTGGGGACAGGTCCGTCCCTGTTTAACACTGGGGTACGGTACTGGGTGGGGACAGGTCAGTCCCTGTATAACACTGGGGTACAGTACTGGTGGGGACAGGTCTGTCACTGTATAACACTGGGGTAAAGTACTGGGTGGGGACAGGTCTGTCCCTGTATAACACTGGGGTACAGTACTGGGTGGGGACAGGTCTGTCCCTGTATAACACTGGGGGACAGTACGGGGTGGGGACAGGTCTGTCCCTGTATAACACTGGGGGACAGTACGGGGTGGGGACAGGTCTGTCCCTGTATAACACTGGGGGACAGTACTGGGTGGGGACAGGTCTGTCCCTGTATAACACTGGGGGACAGTACTGGGTGGGGACAGGTCTGTCCCTGTATAACACTGGGGGACAGTACTGGGTGGGGACAGGTCTGTCCCTGTATAACACTGGGGGACAGTACTGGTGGGGGACAGGTCTGTCACTGTATAACACTGGGGTACAGTACGGGGTGGGGACAGGTCTGTCCCTGTATAACACTGGGGTACAGTACTGGTGGGGACAGGTCTGTCCCTGTATAACACTGGGGTACAGTACGGGGTGGGGACAGGTCTGTCCCTGTATAACACTGGGGTACAGTACTGGGTGGGGACAGGTCTGTCACTGTATAACACTGGGGTACAGTACTGGGTGGGGACAGGTCTGTCCCTGTATAACACTGGGGTACAGTACTGGGTGGGGACAGGTCTGTCACTGTATAACACTGGGGTACAGTACAGGGTGGGGACAGGTCTGTCCCTGTATAACACTGGGGTACAGTACTGGTGGGGACAGGTCTGTCCCTGTATAACACTGGGGTACAGTACTGGTGGGGACAGGTCTGTCACTGTATAACACTGGGGTACAGTACTGGGTGGGGACAGGTCTGTCCCTGTATAACACTGGGGTACAGTACTGGGTGGGGACAGGTCTGTCACTGTATAACACTGGGGTACAGTACTGGGTGGGGACAGGCCTGTCACTGTATAACACTGGGGTACAGTACTGGTGGGGACAGGTCTGTCACTGTATAACACTGGGGTACAGTCCTGGTGGGGACAGGTCTGTCCCTGCATAACACTGGGGTACAGTACTGGTGGGGACAGGTCTGTCACTGTATAACACTGGGGTACAGTACTGGGTGGGGACAGGCCTGTCACTGTATAACACTGGGGTACAGTACTGGTGGGGGACAGGTCTGTCACTGTATAACACTGGGGTACAGTACGGGGTGGGGACAGGTCTGTCCCTGTATAACACTGGGGTACAGTACTGGGTGGGGACAGGTCTGTCCCTGTATCACACTGGGGTACAGTACTGGGTGGGGACAGGTCTGTCCCTGTATCACACTGGGGTACAGTACTGGGTGGGGACAGGTCTGTCCCTGTATAACACTGGGGTACAGTACTGGGTGGGGACAGGTCTGTCCCTGTATAACACTGGGGTACAGTACTGGGTGGGGACAGGTCTGTCCCTGTATAACACTGGGGTACAGTACTGGGTGGGGACAGGTCTGTCCCTGTATAACACTGGGGTACAGTACTGGTGGGGCGGGTCTGTCACTGTATAACACTGGGGTACGGTACTGGTGGGGGACAGGTCTGCCCCTGTATAACACTGGGGTACAGTACTGGGTGGGGACAGGTCTGTCCCTGTATAACACTGGGGTACAGTACTGGGTGGGGACAGGTCTGTCACTGTATAACACTGGGGTACAGTACTGGGTGGGGACAGGCCTGTCACTGTATAACACTGGGGTACAGTACTGGTGGGGACAGGTCTGTCCCTGTATAACACTGGGGTACAGTCCTGGTGGGGACAGGTCTGTCCCTGCATAACACTGGGGTACAGTACTGGTGGGGACAGGTCTGTCACTGTATAACACTGGGGTACAGTACTGGGTGGGGACAGGCCTGTCACTGTATAACACTGGGGTACAGTACTGGGTGGGGACAGGCCTGTCCCTGTATAACACTGGGGTACAGTACTGGGTGGGGACAGGTCTGTCCCTGTATAACACTGGGGTACAGTACTGGGTGGGGACAGGTCTGTCCCTGTATCACACTGGGGTACAGTACTGGGTGGGGACAGGTCTGTCCCTGTATCACACTGGGGTACAGTACTGGGTGGGGACAGGTCTGTCCCTGTATAACACTGGGGTACAGTACTGGGTGGGGACAGGTCTGTCCCTGTATAACACTGGGGTACAGTACTGGGTGGGGACAGGTCTGTCCCTGTATAACACTGGGGTACAGTACTGGGTGGGGACAGGTCTGTCCCTGTATCACACTGGGGTACAGTACTGGGTGGGGACAGGTCTGTCCCTGTATCACACTGGGGTACAGTACTGGTGGGGACAGGTCTGTCACTGTATAACACTGGGGTACAGTACTGGGTGGGGACAGGTCTGTCCCTGTATCACACTGGGGTACAGTACTGGGTGGGGACAGGTCTGTCCCTGTATCACACTGGGGTACAGTACTGGGTGGGGACAGGTCTGTCCCTGTATCACACTGGGGTACAGTACTGGGTGGGGACAGGTCTGTCCCTGTATAACACTGGGGTACAGTACTGGGTGGGGACAGGTCTGTCCCTGTATAACACTGGGGTACAGTACTGGGTGGGGACAGGTCTGTCCCTGTATAACACTGGGGTACAGTACTGGTGGGGCGGGTCTGTCACTGTATAACACTGGGGTACGGTACTGGTGGGGGACAGGTCTGTCCCTGTATAACACTGGGGTACAGTACTGGGTGGGGACAGGTCTGTCCCTGTATCACACTGGGGTACAGTACTGGGTGGGGACAGGTCTGTCCCTGTATCACACTGGGGTACAGTACTGGGTGGGGACAGGTCTGTCCCTGTATCACACTGGGGTACAGTACTGGTGGGGACAGGTCTGTCCCTGTATAACACTGGGGTACAGTACTGGGTGGGGACAGGTCTGTCCCTGTATCACACTGGGGTACAGTACTGGGTGGGGACCGGTCTGTCCCTGTATCACACTGGGGTACAGTACGGGATGGGGACAGGTCTGTCCCTGTATAACACTGGGGTACAGTACGGGGTGGGGACAGGTCTGTCCCTGTATAACACTGGGGTACAGTACTGGGTGGGGACAGGTCTGTCCCTGTATAACACTGGGGTACAGTACTGGGTGGGGACAGGTCTGTCCCTGTATAACACTGGGGTACAGTACTGGTGGGGCGGGTCTGTCACTGTATAACACTGGGGTACGGTACTGGTGGGGGACAGGTCTGTCCCTGTATAACACTGGGGTACAGTACTGGGTGGGGACAGGTCTGTCACTGTATAACACTGGGGTACAGTACTGGGTGGGGACAGGTCTGTCCCTGTATAACACTGGGGTACAGTACTGGGTGGGGACAGGTCTGTCCCTGTATAACACTGGGGTACAGTACTGGGTGGGGACAGGTCTGTCCCTGTATAACACTGGGGTACAGAACTGGGTGGGGACAGGTCTGTCACTGTATAACACTGGGGTACAGTACTGGTGGGGACAGGTCTGTCCCTGTATAACACTGGGGTACAGTACTGGTGGGGACAGGTCTGTCCCTGTATAACACTGGGGTACAGTACTGGTGGGGACAGGTCTGTCCCTGTATAACACTGGGGTACTGTACTGGTGGGGACAGGTCTGTCCCTGTATAACACTGGGGTACAGTACTGGGTGGGGACAGGGCTGTCACTGTATAACACTGGGGTACAGTACTGGGTGGGGACAGGGCTGTCACTGTATAACACTGGGGTACAGTACTGGTGGGGACAGGTCTGTCCCTGTATCACACTGGGGTACAGTACTGGGTGGGGACAGGTCTGTCCCTGTATAACACTGGGGTACAGTACTGGTGGGGACAGGGCTGTCACTGTATAACACTGGGGTACAGTACTGGGTGGGGACAGGGCTGTCACTGTATAACACTGGGGTACAGTACTGGGTGGGGACAGGCCTGTCCCTGTGTAACACTGGGGTACAGTACTGGGTGGGGACAGGGCTGTCACTGTATAACACTGGGGTACAGTACTGGGTGGGGACAGGTCTGTCCCTGTATAACACTGGGGTACAGTACTGGTGGGGACAGGTCTGTCCCTGTATAACACTGGGGTACAGTACTGGGTGGGGACAGGTCTGTCCCTGTATAACACTGGGGTACAGTACGGGGTGGGGACAGGTCTGTCCCTGTGTAACACTGGGGTACAGTACTGGGTGGGGACAGGGCTGTCACTGTATAACACTGGGGTACAGTACTGGGTGGGGACAGGTCTGTCCCTGTGTAACACTGGGGTACAGTACTGGGTGGGGACAGGTCTGTCCCTGTATAACACTGGGGTACAGTACTGGGTGGGGACAGGGCTGTCCCTGTGTAACACTGGGGTACAGTACTGGGTGGGGACAGGTCTGTCCCTGTATAACACTGGGGTACAGTACTGGGTGGGGACAGGTCTGTCCCTGTATAACACTGGGGTACAGTACTGGGTGGGGACAGGGCTGTCACTGTATAACACTGGGGTACAGTACTGGGTGGGGACAGGTCTGTCCCTGTATAACACTGGGGTACAGTACGGGGTGGGGACAGGTCTGTCACTGTATAACACTGGGGTACAGTACTGGGTGGGGACAGGTCTGTCACTGTATAACACTGGGGTACAGTACGGGGTGGGGACAGGTCTGTCCCTGTATAACACTGGGGTACAGTACTGGGTGGGGACAGGTCTGTCCCTGTGTAACCCTGGGGTAAATGCCACAGTAATGTACGTTGACAGCAGGTTTGGAAGATGGTGCCAGCTGGCGATCCGAATGCTGACCATGATTGGGGACGTCAGTGCCCTGTGATCTCATGCTTTGGACCCTGTTGGAGCTGCTTGTGCAGCAGCCGGTGTGTGGAATCTTGGAGCAGCTCCCCAGTACATTGGGACACAGACTGACCTGGGCTGAGTCAATGACAGCAACGATCATGTTGAGGAGTTCACTGCTGCGTAACGTCTCGTCGGGGAACTGCAACGTGAGAAAAGGAAACGTTACACACAGGCTGACCGCAACGTGAGCCCCATCGCACCCAGGACCCCCCTTCCGATCTATCATCGCTCTCCACAGCCTCTCAATGTGATAATGCAGCCAAGACTGGACAGGCTGGGGGCTTGGTCCCTTTCAAAGCGAACTGGCAGGGTTTGGGTGCAGTAAACGCAGAGAGTCTGCTTCCGTTTGGGTAGATCAGTATTGTTCTTCACCAATTCACCACAATCGCCATCACGTGGGGAAGAATGGGACCCTTTTTGGGGGGGGGGGGGGGGGCGGGGTTGAGAATGGGTGAGTTGTGCAGGGAGCTGCTGACTTGGTCGAGGTTTTACACACACACACACAGTCCAAGCCGGTTCTCGGGAGGTCAAGGTGCAGTTACCTCAGCAAACCCGGACTGTCGGATCGCGCAGTGGGGATCGCCACCTCACAATCGGTTTCAGATTGTGGATTCAATCTCCCTGATCTACATCCAACGGTGCTTTAACTGGACTGATCGCCTCGTTTAACCTTGGACCCACAGCACTCAGACACAGCCAGATCACACTGCATCAGTGACGCTACAGCATCAACAGTTCATCAAAGGGTCTGCCTGACCGTGCAGAGGGCAGAGGGGCACAAACGCCAGTTCTGAGTGCAATGAATAAACCCAGTCGCAGGATACAGAAGCTTCCCCACTCTCCAGTCAAATCGGAATGACTTGTTTCAGAGGGCACCCTCAAATGTCTGGTAGACACCACGCTGACCCTCCGACAGTGCCCGCTCCCTCAGCACCGACCCTCCGACAGTGCCCGCTCCCTCAGCACTGACCCTCCGACAGTGCCCGCTCCCTCAGCGCCGACCCTCCGACAGTGCCCGCTCCCTCAGCGCCGACCCTCCGACAGTGCCCGCTCCCTCAGCGCCGACCCTCCGACAGTGCCCGCTCCCTCAGCGCCGACCCTCCGACAGTGCCCGCTCCCTCAGCGCCGACCCTCCGACAGTGCGGCACTCCCTCAGCGCTGACCCTCCGACAGCACCCACTCCCTCAGCACTGACCCCCCGACAGCGCCCGCTCCCTCAGCGCCGACCCTCCGACAGTGCCCGCTCCCTCAGCGCTGACCCTCCGACAGTGCCCACTCCCTCAGCACCGACCCGACAGTGCGGCACTCCCTCAGCACTGACCCTCAGGGCCCACTCCCTCAGCGCTGACCCTCCAACAGTGCGGCACTCCCTCAGCACCGACCCTCCGACAGTGCCCACTCCCTCAGCACTGACCCGACAGTGCCCACTCCCTCAGCACCGACCCGACAGTGCCCGCTCCCTCAGCGCCGACCCTCCGACAGTGCCCGCTCCCTCAGTACCGACCCGACAGTGCCCGCTCCCTCAGCACCGACCCTCCGACAGTGCCCACTCCCTCAGCACCGACCCTTCGACAGTGCCCACTCCCTCAGCGCTGACCCTCCGACAGTGCCCACTCCCTCAGCACCAACCCGACAGTGCCCGCTCCCTCAGCGCTGCCCCTCCACCCGTCGCCCCACACCCAGAAGCCCTTACCGAGGTGTAGATGGTTGGGGTCAGGTAGCAGAGCAGCCGAATGTCATCCTCCTGACAGGCTTTCATATCCATCATGAGACAAGTGTGCAGATCGCCCAGCTGGGTGGCCTGGGCAAAGGACTCATACAGCCTCATCTTCCCCGATGCTGCTTTACTGAAAGAAACAGGCAGAGCAATAAGGAGACTGGACCCTGCTTCCTAACGCAGCAACAGTGAGCAGAGGAGACCACCTTGAACAGAGTTTCCTGCCCCCCTGGGTCTCTCTGGACCTTCCTCCATCAGGGAGACCCCTCCAGCTGAGAAGGACTCCTACCTGGCTCGCAGATAGTACAGGAGGTGATAACCGATCTTGGGCTGCTTCTGGTACAACTCCGATAACAGCTCCAGCAACAGCGAGAAGCTGCTGTTGTCCTCCTGCATCTGGCACAGGTTCCTGGGTAAGGACATCAAGAACGACCATGAGTGTCACACTGGGCCAACAAGCATCCCTGACTCCTGGGACCTCTCCCCTCCTGGAAGGATATGGCCACACTACCCCCACTGAAAACATCTCCTCGGAGCCCCCCACACACACACACACACACGAGGAGATGGGTCAGCTCCAACCCTTTGGCCCGACCCGTCCATGCTGACCAGATATCCCAACCCAATCCAGTCCCACCTGCCAGCACCCGGCCCATATCCCTCCAAACCCTTCCTATTCATATATCCATCCACATGTTGTCATTGTACCAGCCTCCACCACATCCTCTGGCAGCTCATTCCATACACGTACCACCCTCTGGGTGAAAAGGTTGCCCCTTAGCTTCCTTTTAAATCTTTCCCCTCTCACCTTAAACCTATGCCCCTCTAGTTCCCCCACTCCAGGGAAAAGACTTGGTCTATTTACCCTACCCACATGATTTTATAAGCCTCTGAGATTAGCCCGCAGCGCTCCACAGGAAACAGGCCCCAGCCCGTTCAGCCTCTCCCTGGAGCTGATCGCCTCTAATGTAAGCTTACCTGAAGGTAACATAAAGGGGTTTGCCCACCGACTCTTCCAGAGATCTGAAACACATTCAGTTCACACATCACACATCAAACAACGACTCACTGCAACACAGGAAACCATCTCAACTAGTTCACAGAAGCAGAAATCAGACCCAATGTCAATGTGGAGCCAAACAAAACAATACTGGGGACATCAGCTGGGCCAAGGGGCTCAGATGGCAGGAACACCTTCAGGGAGAAAGGGTCTGATTTACAGAGGGAATTGAAGAGCCGAGCGCCCTCTGGAAGGGGGTCCTCAGGTGCTGGTACCTGTCGGAGCGCAGAGAGCCTCAGAGTTGTATATCAGACACAGACAGGATTTCACAGGAGGAGCGGCTTCAATAGGAGCTGCTCCAAGTTCAGACATTTGTAACAGAGACCAGAGTTTAACATAGACAGGGCAGAACATGGGCACGACACGGCACTGGATAGTTAACAGTTGGGTCCGCTGTCTAACCCTGCAAAGGAACAGCTTTCTCATCCAACAGGTGCCCGAGCGCCGCACTGTCGGAGGGTCAGTGCTGAGGGAGTGCCGCACTGTCGGAGGGTCAGTGCTGAGGGAGTGGGCCCTGTCGGAGGGTCAGTGCTGAGGGAGCGCCGCACTGTTGGAGGGTCAGTGCTGAGGGAGTGGGCACTGTCGGAGGGTCAGCGCCGAGGGAGTGCTGTACTGTCGGAGGGTCAGCGCTGAGGGAGTGGGCGCTGTCGGAGGGTCAGTGCTGAGGGAGTGGGCGCTGTCGGAGGGTCAGTGCTGAGGGAGTGCCGCACTGTCGGAGGGTCAGTGCTGAGGGAGTGCCGCACTGTCGGAGGGTCAGTGCTGAGGGAGGGGGCACTGTCGGAGGGTCAGCGCTGAGGGAGTGCCGCACTGTCGGAGGGTCAGTGCTGAGGGGAGTGGGCACTGTCGGAGGGTCAGTGCTGAGGGAGTGCCGCACTGTCGGAGGGTCAGTGCTGAGGGAGTGCCGCACTGTCGGAGGGTCAGTGCTGAGGGAGTGCCGCACTGTCGGAGGGTCAGTGCTGAGGGAGTGCCGCACTGTCGGAGGGTCAGTGCTGAGGGAGTGCCGCACTGTCGGAGGGTCAGTGCTGAGGGAGTGCCGCACTGTCGGAGGGTCAGTGCTGAGGGAGTGCCGCACTGTCGGAGGGTCAGTGCTGAGGGAGTGCCGCACTGTCGGAGGGTCAGTGCTGAGGGAGTGCCGCACTGTCGGAGGGTCAGTGCTGAGGGAGTGCCGCACTGTCGGAGGGCCGCACTGTCGGAGGGTCAGTGCTGAGGGAGTGCCGCACTGTCGGAGGGTCAGTGCTGAGGGAGTGCCGCACTGTCGGAGGGTCAGTGCTGAGGGAGCGCCGCACTGTCGAAGGGTCAGAGTTTATTTTCCATCCTCGGTTATCAAAGCTTGTGCTTCGAAACGCTGAGGCTGAATAACAGCTTCCCAACAGGCTGTAATTTGTAAAAGTGGAACGGTTTACCATGAGGTTGTGATGTTGACAGCGAGAGGCTCCCACAGCTGGCTCTTTGTGGCGCTGTGTGGAATGCTCTGTCCCAGAGGGCAGTGGAGGCCCAGTCTCTGGATTCATTTAAGAAGGAGTTGGATAGAGCTCTCAAGGATAGTGGAATCAAGGGTTATGGAGATAAGGCAGGAACAGGATACTGATTAAGGATGATCAGCCATGATCATATTGAATGGTGGTGCAGGCTCGAAGGGCTGAATGGCCTACTCCTGCACCTATTGTCTATGCTTGTATCAGATCTGGAGCAATTCAGATTGGTTGCCCTCATGGTTCCCCAGTGTCCCCGTTTCTATCCAGCCACTCGGTAAGAGGCTCCATTCGACCACAAATACATTCACTCAAGTTGGCACTTACTCCTCCGTGATCTCCTCTGGCAGTACCTCACCCCTGAAGTGTCCCTTAAACAGCTCGACCAGGCAGGACGCCAGGGTCACCGTCAGCTCTGTATCAAAATCATCCTTCTCAGAGAGGGGAGGACGGGAAAAGGACCGGGGGGGGTGGAAGGAGAGGGAGAGGGACAGAGAGAGACAGAGGGGGGTGGGGGGGGGGTGGCGGAGAAGGTGGGGGGAAGAGAGAGAGAGGAGAGAGAGAGAGGAGGGAGAGAGAGGAGGGAGAGAGAGGAGGAGAGAGAGGAGGGAGAGAGAGGAGGGAGAGAGAGGAGGGAGAGAGAGGAGGGAGAGAGAGGAGGGAGAGAGAGGAGGGAGAGAGAGGAGGGAGAGAGAGGAGGGAGAGAGAGGAGGGGAGAGAGAGGAGGGAGTGAGAGGAGGGAGTGAGAGGAGGGAGTGAGAGGAGGGAGTGAGAGGAGGGAGTGAGAGGAGGGAGTGAGAGGAGGGAGTGAGAGGAGGGAGTGAGAGGAGGGAGTGAGAGGAGGGAGTGAGAGGAGGGAGTGAGAGGAGGGAGTGAGAGGAGAGAGTGAGAGGAGAGAGTGAGAGGAGAGAGTGAGAGGAGAGAGTGAGAGGAGAGAGTGAGAGGAGAGAGTGAGAGGAGAGAGTGAGAGGAGAGAGTGAGAGGA
>NC_092766.1:6787264-6847264 GCF_047496795.1 Chiloscyllium punctatum
CCCCCCACCGTTCTCCCCCCCCCCCCCACCGTTCTCCCCCCCCCACCGTTCTCCCCCCCCCCACCGTTCTCCCCCCCCCACCGTTCTCCCCCCCCCCCCACCGTTCTCCCCCCCCCCCCCACCGTTCTCCCCCCCCCCCCACCGTTCTCCCCCCCCCCCCCCACCGTTCTCCCCCCCCCCCCACCGTTCTCCCCCCCCCCCCACCGTTCTCCCCCCCCCCCACCGTTCTCCTCCCCCCCCCACCGTTCTCCTCCCCCCCCCACCGTTCTCCTCCCCCCCCCACCGTTCTCCTCCCCCCCCCCACCGTTCTCCTCCCCCCCCCCCACCGTTCTCCTCCCCCCCCCCACCGTTCTCCTCCCCCCCCCCACCGTTCTCCTCCCCCCCCCACCGTTCTCCTCCCCCCCCCACCGTTCTCCTCCCCCCCCCACCGTTCTCCTCCCCCCCCCCACCGTTCTCCTCCCCCCCCCCACCGTTCTCCTCCCCCCCCCACCGTTCTCCTCCCCCCCCCACCGTTCTCCCCCCCCCCACCGTTCTCCCCCCCCCCACCGTTCTCCCCCCCCCCCACCGTTCTCCCCCCCCCCACCGTTCTCCCCCCCCCCACCGTTCTCCCCCCCCCCACCGTTCTCCCCCCCCCCACCGTTCTCCCCCCCCCCCACCGTTCTCCCCCCCCCCCCACCGTTCTCCCCCCCCCCCACCGTTCTCCCCCCCCCCCCCACCGTTCTCCCCCCCCCTCCCCCCCACCGTTCTCCCCCCCCCTCCCCCCCACCGTTCTCCCCCCCCCTCCCCCCCACCGTTCTCCCCCCCCCCCTCCCCCCCACCGTTCTTCCCCCACCCCTCCCCCCCACCGTTCTTCCCCCCCCTCCCCCTCACCGTTCTTCCCCCCCTCCCCCTCACCGTTCTTCCCCCCCTCCCCCCCACCGTTCTTCCCCCCCTCCCCCCCACCGTTCTTCCCCCCCCTCCCCCCCACCGTTCTTCCCCCCCCTCCCCCCCACCGTTCTTCCCCCCCCCTCCCCCCCACCGTTCTTCCCCCCCCCTCCCCCCCACCGTTCTTCCCCCCCCCTCCCCCCCACCGTTCTTCCCCCCCTCCCCCCCCACCGTTCTTCCCCCCCTCCCCCCCACCGTTCTTCCCCCCCCCTCCCCCCCACCGTTCTTCCCCCCCCTCCCCCCCACCGTTCTTCCCCCCCCTCCCCCCCACCGTTCTTCCCCCCCCTCCCCCCCACCGTTCTTCCCCCCCCTCCCCCCCACCGTTCTTCCCCCCCCTCCCCCCCACCGTTCTTCCCCCCCCTCCCCCCCACCGTTCTTCCCCCCCCTCCCCCCCACCGTTCTTCCCCCCCCTCCCCCCCACCGTTCTTCCCCCCCCTCCCCCCCACCGTTCTTCCCCCCCCTCCCCCCCACCGTTCTTCCCCCCCCCTCCCCCCCACCGTTCTTCCCCCCCCCTCCCCCCCACCGTTCTTCCCCCCCCTCCCCCCCACCGTTCTTCCCCCCCCTCCCCCCCACCGTTCTTCCCCCCCCCTCCCCCCCACCGTTCTCTCTCCCTCCCCCCCACCGTTCTCCCTCCCCCCCACCGTTCTTCCCCCCCCCTCCCCCCCACCGTTCTCCTCTCTCCCCCCACCCCACCGTTCTCCCTCCCCCCCACCGTTCTTCCTCCCACCCCCCCCCCACCGTTCTCTCTTTCCCCCCCCCCCCCCCCCTGTTCTCTCCCCTCTCCCCCCTCCCCTCTTCTTCTCCCCACCTCCACCTCCTCAGGAATAGAGCTGTATTCCTGACGAAGGGCTTTTGCCCAAAACGTCGATTTTCCTGCTCCTCGGACGCTGCCTGACCTGCTGTGCTTTTCCAGCACCACTCTGATCTAAACTCTGGTTTCCAGCATCTGCAGTCCTCACTTTTGCCTCGTATGTACCATCTCCAAGATGCCCTGCAGAAAGGCTGTTTTATACAGCTCCTTCGAAACCTGCAACCACTACCACCTAGAAGGACAAGGACGGTATCAACATAGGGTCACCAGCCCCTCCAAGTTCCCCTCTGTGCCCCTCACCATCCTGAGTTGGAAATGTATCAACATTCCTTCACTCCTGATGAAGGGCTTTTGCCCAAAACGTCGATTTTCCTGCTCCTCGGATGCTGCCTGAACTGTGCTTTTCCAGCACCACTCTAATCTTCACTGCCGCTGGGTCAAACTGCTGGAATTCCCTCCCTCAGGGCATTGTGAGTCTACCAACAGCACGTGGACTGCAGTGGTTCAGGTATACAGCTCTATCTCCTTCCCAAGGGCAGTAAATGCTGGCCCAGCTTGTGATGCCTGGGCTCTTGGATGAATAAAAAATATTAACTGAAACATGCACAAAGTGCTGCCAAAACTCAGGTCTGACAACATCTGTGGAGAGAAAGCAGAGTCAATGTTTCAGTGACCCTTCCTTCAGAACAGTACATTGGGCTCGCACCGTGTTACACATTGTGTTCTTCTTTTCACAAATGTTGTCCGACTTGCTGACTTTCTCCAGCATTTGCTGATGTTTGTTTCAGATTTGCCGCATCTGCAGTATTTTGCAGTTATTTTAACATTTTACATCTCTGTTTCTCCTTTATCACCATTGTCACAGCCTTCATCTTTGGGCCTGAGCACTTTCTCGATCTGTTCTACTTGTTGCTCCTTCTCCCCTGTTGACAGCATATTTCCAGCTCCTTTCAGTTTTGAAGAACAGTTGTTCTGGACTCTGAAGTATTAATTCTGTATCTGTCACCACAGCTACTGTCGCATTTTAGATTAGATTACTTACAGTGTGGAAACAGGCCCTTCAGCCCAACAAGTCTGCACCGACCCTCCGAAGAGCCACCCACCCAGACCCATTCCCCTACATTAACCCCTTCACCTAACATTACAGGCAATTTAGCATGGCCACTTCTCCTAATCTGCACATTTTGGACTGTGGGAGGAAACCGGAGGACCATTTGCTGAGTTTCTCCAGCATTCTGAGTTGGTTTCAGATTCACAGCATTTTGCTTTTCTAGAACTGACAAAGTCCTCAATTTACTTCATCTCTAAAATGAATTAAAGCCCTCTCTGTTCTCCCTTTTTGTTTTGTCTTTTTCTCCTCTGAGAACCATGATGGGGTTGTGACCATGTGATAAATATGGGGACCACAGGGTTAGTGCACTTCCACTGCCCCAATTGCGTCTCGTCTGGATTCAAAATCCTTTGTATGTGGGCCATCTGTTTTGGAGTTGGAGGACCCTGTTAAAACTCCAACTAAGCAGTAATTATTGCTGAATATGTTTATGCAATTGACAGTGCTGTCATGTTTTGTGCACCATTGTTGGTGGCTGTGTTTCAGCTGCTTTGCCCCAAGCACTGGAATTCCCTCCCTTAAACTTCTCGTGTCTTCTCCCATTAAAGACTAGGCTTAAGGCCTATCTTTGACTTTGTGTCA
The DNA here is from genome assembly GCF_047496795.1 of Chiloscyllium punctatum. Lineage (NCBI taxonomy): Eukaryota > Metazoa > Chordata > Chondrichthyes > Orectolobiformes > Hemiscylliidae > Chiloscyllium > Chiloscyllium punctatum. Next base: position 6,790,693 of record NC_092766.1, read on the forward strand.
GCCGTCCCAATACTCCCTTGTAAGCCTTGGCTTCTGGTTTTCTCACTGAAATGCCATGGACCCTGCAGAAAATTTAAGGCGTTGTATCAAGTGCTGCTGTTGCTGTAACAGTGTCATGTTAGGTGATCCTGTTCAAATCAGTCATCATTTCAGTCCTGGATTGCCAGAAACATTTAGCAACATCAGCAGCAAATGAAGTTATTTGACGCACATGTGAAAGTCAAGAGACTGTAACATTAATTTCCATGGTTGGGGAAATTTTATAAACGAGATCTGTGAATTGTATGCTTAAGCATCTGGACTGTTGAGTCTGTGCTGTCCTGTGAATGAAGATCTGATTCTCGAGTTAAGTACAACTCCAAGTGGCAAACCGTTTTGACTTCTGTTTTCAAGTGACCCTTTGGAATAAGTTGACTTGGCTTTTATGGTTAATTTTGTCTTGTTTCAGGTTTAGTGCGTGTCTTTAGCCTTTTCTAAGTTTTTGAATTCAAGCATTATGGCAAAAACAGCATTGACAGATGCATAAGTCTACATTATCCAGTAATAACTGATGTTGACACTCACATCAATGCTGGTATGGAGAAAATGTAGCTTAAATGATGCCCACAACAGACTCCGTAAATACAACCGGGAAACTTTGCACCAAAATCTTTACTCACTCATGCAACAGACCACGAATGGACAGAAACACAGTACAACAAGCCATAGATATTAGACAGCGACAAACACAGAAAATGAAAAAACTAGGCAAACTTACACAAAATAACAACACTGACAACACAGAAGGATAAAAAAACTTATCTGACTAACCCTCAACAGACACTGAAAAAGCTGTCTTAGTAAGAGGATTAAATTACAACTTCCAGGATGCAGACAAGGAAGATTTCTTCGCAGCATTAGAAACAACACTGAAAGGCAACCAACTCACAGAAGAAACCCAGCAAGCCATCAGGCAGGTAGTCACACCGCCATTAAGCAGGAAAAAGGAAGGAAACATACTCAATGCACAAGAAAGGAAAGCCCTAGAAATAACTAAAAAAAAATTGTTATCCTACCTGCAGACAAAGGACGCTTGACAGTCATCTTAAATTAAAGAGACCACATTGAGAAAGCAAACACACTACTTACAGATACCAACACTTACCAACAAATGGTGATAGACCCAACCCCACAACTAGAGAACTGAAACACAGTCCTACTCAGAAACACTTCAGAAATCTGGAGAAATAAATAAGACCGACTTCCAAAAAATGTAACCAGACGGATCCAACACAATGCTCCTCTATGGATTATCCAAATTCACAAATCAGGATCCCTCCTCAGACCTGGAGTCTCACTACCTGGAACACCAACTCACAGAATGGCCAAGGAGCTACATCAAAGACTAAAACACTTAGTAGGAGACTCTCACCACTGCACCCAAGAATTCCTGAAGATCATCAAAGACACCATGATCGAAGAGGATGAAATAATGGTCTCCTTTGATGGACCAACCCTGTTCACATCCATTAACACTAACTCGGCCAAGGAAACACTCCCTACACTATTAGAAGACCCAAAGACACATACACCACATGCCACTTACTTCAACAGCAAGGAATTCAAGCTAGTGGACGTATACCTTACTACCCACTTCACCTTCAACAACAAAACCTACAGGCAGACCAACAGAACACCTTGGGATCTCCGATATCAGGGTTCTTAGAGGCTGGAATAAACAGCTCTGCCAACCATCCAACCCAAACATTGGGTCCACAATGTAGATGACACCTTTGTCATCACTAAACGAAACAAATTAGAGGAAAATTACAGGCCATCAATAATATCCTTCCTGGTATAAAAAGAGGAGGAAAACAACAACAAACTGTCATTCCTAGATGTCACAGAGCGAACAGCCAATGGGGAATTTCAAACCAGCGTCTACAGGAAGGCAATGCAAACGGTCCAAGTATTGAACCACAGAAGCAATCATCCCAACATACACAAACAAAGCTGTATCAGAACATTATTTCAGTGTACCATCACACACTGTAGCACAGGTGAACTATGGAGAGCAGAGGAAAATTACCTATACAGTGTATTCAAAAAGAGTGGGTACCTGATGAACACAGTCCGCCGCTTTCTCAGCAACAAACCCAAACAAGCAGACAAAATGCATCCAGAAACCTTAGCCACTCTCCCCTACATCAACGACATCTCGGAAATGACTGCCAGACTACTCAAACCCCTTGGCATCATGGTAGCCCACAAACACACTAAAACAACAACTAATGAACTTGAAAGACCCTATACAGACAACAAGCAAAACTATTGTCATTTACAAAATACCGTGCAAGGACTGTAACAAACACGACATCGGACAAATAGGCAGAAAACTAGCCGCCAGGATACATGAGCATCAACTAGCTACAAAACAACATGACCCACTCTCACTAGTGTCCTTACACACAGCTAAGGAAGGGGACAACATATCCATCCTAGGACAAGCCGAACAAAGACATGCACAAGAATTCTTCAAAGCATGGCATTCCAACCAGAACTCTATCAACAAACACATTGACTTGGATCCCATTTACCACCCCTGAGAAAGAGAACAGGAAATGACATCAACATAAAAAGTGGTGTCACCAGAGAAAATGATATTGCCAATCCAAGAAAACCTAAACATATAAGTAGAAAGCAGGAAACACCAGCGTTGCTTCATCCAGAGACTCATTGAAGATGTTACCTAGTATGATGACGAAATGTCTGAAAATGAACCTTCTAGCTCAGTGAGCAAACCTACATCCAATACCTCAACCTGAGCTACAAATCTTCTCAAAGTTCGCTAATGTGCAAAATTATTGATGTGGTCAGGGTACTCACCAGGATGCATCTAGGTGCTCCATATTGGCCCTGAGGGATGGATGCTTTTGGTATAAGCACCAGTAATTAAATTCTGTACCTTTGGCACATTAGTAAATTTTACAGCAGATTTAATTGAATTAATAGAGACCAAGTCTGCCCAATAGCAATGGATAACTATGGAACATAAATTGGAAGATTTAAGTCTGGATAAAGATGAAAAAAATGTCAGTATGTCAAGGGTTAATTAGGTGTTGAATGCCCTACTCAAAGTATTGATGTAGGCAGTTTTTAGTGGAGTAGTGATGTTATAATTCAGATGGGCATGAGCTGGCATAGGCAGATGGGCTAAATGTCATGTCTGTGCTGTAAAACTGAGATTCCCAAAGCAGGGTGATGTTGCAAAAAAATTTGTCACAGGAATGAACAAGATTCCACATTAGCACAGGCAATTAATAGTGCTCACCATTAATTTCAGTAAGGACAGTGTGTAATCCACAAGGTATGTGTCATACCCACAGCCTGCCACAAGGTGAGAGATTTTCACTGTGTCAGGAGCAAGACATAAAAACCTGGAACATGCACACACGGTGAATTCTTGCAACATGACCAGTTCTGAGGACTGCTTTCTCTTGGATTTTTGCTTTAGCTTTTTCCATTCAGTGTGAACTGTAGCGAAGTGAGCAGACCTGTTGCCTTGAAGTCAGAAGTCAGTTCCACTTCTTGTAAGTCTCTGTGCACTGCTGAGGGGGTGCTACACTGTTGGAAGTGCTACACTGTGGATAAGACATTCAATACAGGGGCCTAGCAACCCTCTCACATTGACATTGAAGATTCTCTGCTATTACTTTGAAGAGGAGCCGGTAAATTATTCCTGGTGTCGAGGCTGACATTTAACCTTCGGTCAACCTCGGACGAGCAGCTTATCTGCTCATTACCATATTGCTAATTGCTGGAGCTTGTTTGACATAAATTGACAGCCCCATTTAAATAATGCACTGCACTTCAAAAGTACTTTGGAATGTTGGTGTTCTGTGATTGAGCCCTACCTGACCCCTGTAAGGCCACACTGCTCCAATACCAACATAGAGTTTCCAGGATGATGCCCTGCATTTCTTCCAATTTCTTCCAGTCACCGAATTCTACACTGAACAAAACTGCACAAATGCAGTTACAGACTGAACACTGCACAGCAGCATGGAGCAGATCCACCTGGGCAAGAAATAGCTCAATAGTATGTCCAGACAACACTTCATATTCAAAAAGGCTGACTTTGTGAATTTCACAAGCTAAGCTCACCTATTGAACATAGAAATATCAGGACAATGCAAAGACCTAAGGGGTAACTTTATCACACAGAGGGTAGTGCATATATGGAACAAGCTGCCAGAGGAGGTGGTGGGGGCTGCTACAATTACATTTAAAAGGCATCTGCATGGGTACATGAATAAGAAGGGTTTAGACAGATATGGGCCAAATGCTGCCATTTCTCTAGGGGGCAGGATTCCAGGATTTGGGGTCATATCTTTACGGTGAGATGAGAAAGATTTAAAAAAAACACGAGGGTCATTTTTTTTAACATAGTGGTTCTTCTGTGGAATGAGTGAATGCGGGTACAGTTACAACATTTCGAAGATGTCTGGATAAGTACATGAATAGGAAAGGTTTGGAGGGAGATGGGTCAAGCGCAGGCAGGTGGGATTAGTTTAGTTTGGGATTACATTTGGTACAGACTGATTTGACTGAAGGGTCTGTTGCTGTGCTGTATGACTCTGTGACTCTAACATTGGGACTAGATCAGATTGGGATGTTTGGTAGGTGCAGATGTGTTGGACTAAAGGGTCTGTTTGTGTGCTGTATGACTCTAACTGAGCAACTCCCAACCAGAAGTTTCCAAGTAAAATTCCTACCTGTCCGTGATATCCAGGACCAATTGGAGCCCTGCTTAGGGAGGCTATTTTGGAGGGGATGGGCAGTGATTGGCACTCATCGTCTGTAGAACAATGACTTGAGTGAATAGTGTCAATGAAAATATATTTGCAAAGGGTAGGTAGATGTATTCAATATTTTAAGGGACATTGAATGTAAACTGATATTACATAGCAATAAAACTACATAATAGTTCGCAGGAATTTATCTAATGACTTCAGTGGTGTATGTAAGCCAGATGGTTGGTGAGCTGAGGCTGGATGTTTTTCCCAACATTTGATTCCTTTCGTTTCTCCATGTTGGGGACATGAGAGTCTTGTCCCTGTGATTACTACCTTCTAGATTGTGATGGCAGTGTCGTTTTTGATTTGTGTTGTGATGTGTTTTGTTTCCTAATTACTTGTGACTGATTTGTAAAAGTTGCTTTTGAATCCAGGACCTGGCTTGTTTTGGTATTTTGGGCCACATCCAGGATTCAGGAACTTGGACGCAGTACGCCACAGACGGCCTTAATGCTGTCACCTTGGGGTTGAATGTTTTCCTCGCTTATGGGAGCTTGTACCTTTTTTAACTGCGCATTCGTATGCTTTCTATTACAGAGGCGACAGAGGACGTGGCCGTGGACGTTTTGGTGCACGGGGTGGTCCAGTTGGGGGGTACGTGTCACCAGAGAGTCGTTTGCTAAAGATTTTTCCTGTTACAATCCAGATTTTATTAATTTGAAGCTTTTTATTTCCCTGATGTAAACAGGTTCAGACCATTCGTCCCTCACATCCCGTTTGACTTTTATGTGGTAAGTCACTGTACCTTTTCTCAGCACTTTTTGCAGCCAGTGAACCGATATTGACACGTAGTAACCAATTGTTAGCCAATTGGTACACAGTAAGCTCCCACAAACGGCTGTATGATCATGACTAGATCATCCATTATATAGTCAGTTGTTGGGCTGAATATTGATCTTGCTGTCTGGGCCTTTCTTTGGGTGGTTACCATGGGCTCGTTTACCTCTGCCTGAGAGTGGAGATGCCGGTGTTGAGCTGGGGTGGAAAAATTGTAGTGCAATTGGTTTATTTGAAATCACAAGCTTTTGGAGCGCTACTGCTTTGTCAGGTTTAGGTGGAGGGAAGTGCACAGGCACAGAATTGATTTGCAGAGAGCTAATGGCAAGATAATTTCGGGTAATTGAGAGTGGTCATCCCTTCACTTGCTTTTCACTTGATACTTTTGATCGCCTGCTATACAGCCTGTGGACATGTGTTCACACTATTGTGCTTCCCTTTCGACACACTTAGTTTAACCACGTTGGTTGCTTTTGGATATTGCACATTGTGTTGTACTCATGCTTTGACCATGTCAGTTGAGAACAAACTGGTTATTTGACTTCATTTGCCTGCCAAGTTTTGCTTTTCCAAAATGGATAAGTTGGTGTTATCCCCTCACAGTGTGAAATGGCCTTTCCCCGAGTGAAGCCTGCCCCTGATGAAACTACTTTGAGTGAAGCCTTACTGAAGCGGAACCAGGATCTGTCCCCCACTCCATCTGAGCAGGTAAGAATGTCGAAGAGTAGGGGCAGATTAATGGCCACCTCTTAACAGCACGTGCTCCAACTAACTTATCAAAAGAGCAGTATCCACCAGAAATGGCGCATACAGTCCTTTGGGGCTGTGGTTACTGAACAGACGTGAGCAGGTATGTCAGTGCAGATCCGATGAGTTTCCATGTGGGATATTGCTGCTGCACTAGAGGGAGACAATGGCCTAGCGGTATGATCACTAGACTGTTAATCCAGGGATCCATGTATGTGGAGCACTGCAGAGTTGCTAATGTCCCCTTGTTTAAGAAGGGTAGCAGGGATACTCCCCAAGTAATTACAGACCGGTGAGCCTGACTTCAGCGGTAGGGAAGCTGCTGGGGAAGATACTGAGGGAAAGGATCTTTTCCCATTTGGAAAGAAAATGGGCTTATCAGTTATAGGCAGCATGGTTTTGTGTGGGCAAGGTCGTGTCTTACCAACCTAATAGAATTCTTTGAGGAGGTGACAAAGTTGGTTGGGGGGGGCAGGGCTGTAGATGTCATTTACATGGACTTTAGTAAGGCATTTGATCAGGTTTACCCATGGTTGGCTGATGGCGAAGGTGAAGTCGCATAGGGTCCAGGGTGTACTAGCTAGATGGATAGAGAACTGGCTGGGCAACAGGAGACAAAGAGTAGTAGTGGAAGGGAGTTGCTCAAAATGGGGACCTGTGACCAGTGATGTTCCACAGGGATCCGTGCTGGGACCATTGTTAGTTGTGATATATATAAGTGATCTGGAGGAAGGTATTGTTTGCCTGATTAGCAAGTTTACAGATGACCCTAAGATTGGTGGAGTAACAGATAGTGAAGGGGACTGTCCAAGAACACAGCAGAATATAGATAGATTAGAGTTAGACCGAGAAATGGCAGATGAAGTCAATTTGGGCAAATGCGAGGTGATGCATTTTGGAAGATCCAATTCAAGAGCAAATTATACAGTTAATGGAAAAGTCCTGGGGAAAATTGATGTACAGAGAGATCTGGGTGTTCAGGTCCATTGTTTCCTGAAGGTAACAACGCAGGTCAGTGAAGTGGTCAAGGTGGTACACGGCATGTTTTCCTTCATTGGGCGGGGTATTGAGTACAAGAGTTGGCAGGTCACGTTACAGTTGTATAAGACTTTGGTTCAGCCACATTTGGAATACTGCGTACAGTTCTGGTCACCACATTACCGAAAGGATGTGGAAGCTTTAGAGAGGGTGCAGAGGAGGTTTACCAGGATGTTGCCTGGTATGGAGGGTGCAAGCTATGAAGAGAGGTTGAGACATTAGGATTATTTTCATTAGGAAAACAGAGAGGTTGAGGGAAGGGGGGGGAACCTGATTGAGGTCTACAAAATCTTCAGAGGTGCAGACAGGGTGGATAGCAAGAAGCTTCCCCCCCACAGAGCGGGGGACTCAGTTACTCGGGGTCACAAGTTCAAAGTGAGAGGGGAAAGGGTGAAGGGAGATATGTGTGGAAAGTCCTTTACGTAGAGGGTGGGGGGGGCCTGGAATGCGTTGCTAGCAGAGCCGGTAGGGGCGGGAAAGATAGCATCACTTAAGATGTATCTAGACAGATGCAAGAATCTGCAGGAAGCAGAGGGATACGGATCTTTGGAAAATAGGCGACAGGTTTAGATAGAGGATCGGTGCAGGCTTGGAGGGCCAAAGGGCCTGTTCCTGTGCTGTAATTTTCTTTGTTCTTTGTTATCCATGATATGGAGGCTGGGATTTTAATCTTGCCAGGCAGATGCTGAACTTTGAATTTAATAAAATTCTAGAATTAGCAGTCCAATGATGACCATAAATCCACTGTCGATTGTTGGAAAAACCCATCTGGTTCATGAATGTCCTTCAGGGAAGGAACTCTGCCATCCCTACCTGGTCTGGCCTACATGTGACTTCAGGTCCACCACAATGCGGTTAACTCTTAACTGCCCTCAGGGCAATTAGGGGCGGGGTAATAATACTGGTCTAACCAGCAACTCCCTCATCCCATGAATGAATGAATAAAACAGGTGCCTCTCCCTGCCACTCCCATCAGCAACACCTGAGTAAAGGAGCACCTTCTTCCACTAGCATATGCTGGATCCCCCATGTACTGGAGTCCCAAAGCTGCTGCTGTTCAGGTTAACCTCTCCCACTTGCTTATGAAATGTGGAGCTAGAAAATGCTGAAGAGAGTTGGCCTGGCTGACTGCATACTTCCAGGACTTTGGTAGATTGCTAACAAATGACACCTTTTGTTATTTCTCTTTGGAATGAGGTGACCGTGACCGCAACCTAACTGCCCCAGGTTTTCTGTGCTGGTTCCTTCCACTACAGATACTGGAAAGGCCGAGAGCTTGAGAACTTCCTGCTGCCATTGATATGGCCAGGAGGCAGAAAGTTCAGCACTTGTAGCCATCATGTAATGCAAGCGTTTGAAATCAGTCTATCACTGAGCAATGGTGTTGATCTAGCTATCACTGTTTCCTAGGCTTCCATACTGTCCTTAGTGACCAAGATTAACAATGTGATCGACAATCTGATTGTGGCTCCAGGCAACTTTGAAGTGGTAAGTTGCACAACTTCACTCTCGCTCTCTCGCTCGCGCTGTCTCTCTCTCTCTCTCTCTCTCTCGCTCGATTTGAAATGTTTCCAAGACAGAGAGAGAGACACACACCGAGGCATAAGGAAGGCATCCCAGCATTTCGAGCCAATCCAATCTAAAACACAAAAGAATTATTGGTGATAGAGGGGGAGTGGTTCCTCCCTTGACCCTCTCTAAATGGCCTTCTGCCTGCAAGGATGGTGCATAGCCACTGGTCCCCTTGTTCCTTTTTCTGTCTTGGTCTTGTCAGTGATAGGCTAGAGATTCCGGTGTGAATCCTCCCTCCTGGAGGTGGTCTTGATTATTTGAGTGTTTAGAATTAGGGATGTCTTACCACAGCTCTGCAGAGTGTTACGACATGGGGTAAACCAGATGATGCAGTTTCAGGACACAGGGCGGACCTTCTCGGACTGAGATGAGGAAGCGTTTCTGTACTCAAAGCTGGTGAACCGATGGAATTCTCTACCCCAGAAGGCTCTGGCGTCCAGGTCACTGAAGGTATTTCAGAAAGCAATAGTTGCATCCTTCGGTTTTAAAGGCATCACAGGGTATGAGGGGAAAGTGGCAAAGTGATATTGAGATAGAAGAGCATCTGTAATTGTATCAAATGGTCCAGCATTCCTTTTGTATTCTTCATTTTATATTCAGTTCCTCTCCTTAAAAAGGGCAGTATCCCATGAGCTGCCTGGAGATGTACTGTACCTACACACTCATACACCAGAGCTGTGAAATCTGCCTGCACGTTGGAATTCTGCAGTCAGTCTCTGTTTAAGTAATATTCTGCTTTCTTATTCTTCCTGCCAGCTTCACATCTTCCCAGTCGTACACCACTTTGCCAGCACTCTCATTATGTCCAAAAGCGTCTGCAATTTCCTGGTGTCTTTTTCAGAACATCCATCCTACTTCTCTCAATCTCACCTGTAAATTTTGTTCCCTTTCTCAGTCTGAAGTAAGTTGTGAAAAGTTGAAGGCCCAATATGCCTCCATGCAAGCCCCAATTCGTCATGTTTGGCCAGTCAGACAAAGACCTGTTTATGTTCCCTGTTTATGTTCCCTGTTTATGTTCCCTGTTTATGTTCCCTGTTTATGTTCCCTGTTTATCTTCCCTGTTTATCTTCCCTGTTTATGTTCCCTGTTTATCTTCCCTGTTTATCTTCCCTGTTTATCTTCCCTGTTTATCTTCCCTGTTTATCTTCCCTGTTTATCTTCCCTGTTTATCTTCCCTGTTTATCTTCCCTGTTTATCTTCCCTGTTTATCTTCCCTGTTTATCTTCCCTGTTTATCTTCCCTGTTTATCTTCCCTGTTTATCTTCCCTGTTTATCGCCTGTCAGCTGACCTGCTATCCATTATATCAAATGCCTTGTGGAAATCCAAGTCTGCTTATGTCTATGAGTTCCCCTTTATCCACAGTCTGCACTACTCCCTTTAAAGAATTCCAGCAAATTGATCGAGTGTGATTTTTCCCTTTGACAAAGCCGAACTGACCTCCCAATTACTTTGTTTCCCAAAGTGTGCAGCTGTAATCTCTCACGATCAACTCGAGCACATTCCCCATGACGGGCCTTTAGAATAACTGGTGTAAAGTTACCTGTTCTCTTGAATTGAGAGGTTATATCTGCTACTTTCTGGTCTAATGGAACTTTTCTTGAAATGTGGGAATTGTGGACCATCAGTACGAATGTATCTGCTACCTCGTTAGCAACCTATTTTAAGGCTCTAGGATGAGGGCCCTCTGGACCCAGAGACATGTTAGCCTACAGTTCCAACAGTTTACTTGGTACCACTTCTCTTGTGATTGTAATTTCATGAGGTTTCTCTCTCTCACTTCCACCTCCTGATTCACTGTAATTAATGGAATTTTTTTTTTGTAACCTCTATAGTGAAACCAGAGGCTGTGATGTGATGTTCCAGTGCTACTTTATGGCTATGCTTTGTTGTGATTAAATGTTGAATCTATTTTGTAACCCTGTCTTGTGTCTCTAAAGCAAATCGAGGAAGTGCGTCAAGTTGGCTCCTACAAGAAAGGAACAATGATGACCGGCCATAATGTTGCTGATCTTGTCGTCATCCTGAAGATCTTGCCAACTTGTGAGTACTGTTAACAAATCAAGAAAGTGCCTTCGTTACAGTCATTTCATAATTGTGTTGTTTTTAGGACACTCTGTCAGGATTATGTTGTCAAAGTTCTGGGTCTAATTCTACCCTGATGCCGTTATTGTATCTCCTAACCCAGAAGGCTACTGAATTTCCATGCAATCCTGATGTGACTTGCTTCCTCATATGATTTTGTCATCTCAGTCCTTGGGCTTGGTTCTAGTAATGCGTTCCTTAAGGTCACCGTGTTTAACAGCAAATCCCTAACATCCAGGGCTCATATCTTAGCCCGCCAGGGTGGAGGGGTGATTGTTAGCTCATTTGTCTGTTAACATTAACTGCCTCTTGTTACAACACCTAATTATATTGAAAATAATCCCTATGGTTTAGTCACCATGAACTGGCCTTATTGAAAAGGTTAATTCCTCTGTCCACAAACTTCCACATGTGGTCTCTAGGCTTTTATTTGAACCAATCTGTTCAAACACGTTGTGATGCATCTCTGTGGCAGACAGGACTTGAACCCAGAAAGTTCACTTTCTCCTCTTAGAGTCTCAGAGATGTACAGCACAAAATAGACCCTTCGGCCTAACTTGTCCATGCCGACCAGATACCCTAAATTAATGGAGTCCCATTTGTCAGCAGTTATCCCATATCCCTCTAAACCCTTCCTATTCATGTCCCCATCTAAATGCCTTTTAAATGTTGTAATTGTACCGGCCTCCACCACTTCCTCTGGCAGCTCATTCCATACATGCATTACCCTCTGCGTGAAAATGTTGTCCCTTCAATCCCTTTTAAATCTTTCCCCTCTCACCTTAAATCTGTACCCTTTAGTTTTGACTCCTCTACACTGGGGAAAAGACCTTGGCAATTCACCCTGTCCAACCCCCTCGTGATTTTATAAACCTCTTTCAAGTTACTCCTTCGTCTCTGATGCTCCAGGGAAAATAGTCCCAGCCTATTCAGCCTCTCCCTATAGCTCAAACCCTTCACCACTGGCAACATCCTCGAATCTTTTCTGAACCCTGTCATGTTTCTCAACATCTTTCCTAAAGCAGATAGACCAGAATTGAATGCTTTATTGCCTGGTTCTATTCTCAATACATTGAAGTAATTGTACTTAGTATGTCAATGTCTCACACATGTCATTCCGTGTACCTTGTAGTTTCTCAAAGCCTTTCCTCCTATATGGTAACCTGGTGTAGAGGTGTTGGTGTTGGGCTGGGGTGGACAAAGGCAGAAGTCACATGACACCAGCTTATAGTCCAACAGGTTTATTTGAAATCACAAGCTTTCAGAGTGCTGCTCCTTCGTCAGGTGACTGGATGAAAGAGCAGTGTTCTGAAAACTTATGATTTCAAATAAATCTGTTGGACTATAACCTGGTGTCACGTGACTTCTGACTATTCTAACCCGAGCTTCTCTAATCCTACCAAGTGGCTCGCTCACTCACACTTGGTGCTCAGTCTCGGGCCATCCCTTGCTTCCTGTAACACCACAATAACATTCATCCAAAACTAGACGCTCCAGGAACAAAATCCTGTAAATGCCCAGCAAGTTGTCCAGCACCTGAACAAAGGGACCATTGTTCTGAGGGAGGATCTGCGTTTCACTTTTCATATTTGTCTGGACATGCCACTGTTCAATGTGTAACCACCTGTCCAATAGTTGCCTTCAGATAAAATGTAATTGTGTTTTTTGTTAATTTCCCCTTTGCCCTCAGTGGAAGCTGTTGCTGCTCTGGGTAACAAAGTGGCAGAAACCCTCCGGGCCCAGGAGCCCTCTGAGAGTAAGTGCTTGCTAATCTTGTCTCTTCAGTATTCACTTGACCGTTTGTAGCTTTTCGTTCTAGTCAATTTTCAGGTTGTGATTGAGGAAGCTGACTGCTTTATTTGGTACGAAGTGTTGTGAATAAACCACGATGAGCGATAGGGACTCGTGGGTCACCTGCTGTTGTCCCCAGAAAGTCACAATGGAAAAATCCCAGTGTGCTGCTGGTGTCACTATTGGACCTACAGTTTCTGGAGCTTGTGACTAGTCCCATAATGGACTTGGCTGAGAGATCTAATAGGTAACACTGTCATGTGCATTATTTGTGACATATTTTAACAAATTTATCTACAATATCTTCACTGTGGTCCAGGCAACCAAACTCCTCCCATCGAGAGCAGGAGGCGAACTGACTGTTAAAAGTTCAGTGAGAAGCAGTCCTCTGAACTCGGATGTGCAAGGATCTTTATTGTCACCAGGAATGTGGTTTGACCTGTCACTAAATTTCTAGATTAGAGTGGTGCTGGAAAAGCACAGCAGTTCAGGCAGCATCCGAGGAGCACCACTCTAATCTAGACTCTGGTTTCCAGCATCTGCAGTCCTTACTTTTACTTATCACTCAGTTTGTAATGAGCACAGTCCTGACATCAAACTCTACTTGGTCTGGATGGGAGTGGGAGATGTGAAAGAGAGAATTAGCAAACTCGCTATGAGAGCACAGTTGCTGTGAGTAATGCTTTCTCGGTGCTAACTGATATAATGCATGGTTGCAATGATCTCTCCTTTATCTTGTGTCTGATCTCTTGTCACTCAGCATTTGAGAGGTCAGTGGGGAAGTGAATGATAGAAACCTTTGCTGTCATCTGGAGTAGGTATGCATGGTGGTATTCTACCCCAAGGGCTTGTGTAAAGGCACCACTAGATCTACAATGGGGGAGTCAGTGCAATGGTGAAACCATTGGAATTAAAGCCAGAGGCCCAGATTCATGTCGACGGGTAATCCCATTGTGACAGCTGGCAAAGTTTAAATTCCGTTATTAAATCTACAATAAAAAGATAATCTCGGTGATCATGAAACTGTCATTAACTGTTATTTAAAAACTCATCTTGCTCAGTAATGTCCTTCAGAGAAGGAAAGCTGCAGCCTTATCTGGGCAGCCCAGTGTGTAACTCCAGGCCCTCAGCAATGTGTTGACTATAAACTGCCCACTCCAATCCAGTGCAATGTAGCCTAGACAACTAATGTTGGCCTTGGCAGTGATGTCCACATCCCATGAAAGAATACTTGTTTAAAAGGAAATCTCTGCGATCAGCTGGGAAGGAGACAACTCGACCAGGGCCCAACTCCTGATCGACGTTTAGTGACTTTTCCTCAAACAGGCTGGCACTGGGTCAATAGCTCTGTGCTTGACTAGTGTTCCCCAGCACTTGGTACCTGAAAGGCCAGGAGGCACCTCGGCCTCCATATCCCTGAGATGGATCCCTTTTCGGGTTCCAAACTTGGAAATTGATGGGCCAGTGGTGTTGAATTGCTGCTTGGTTTTCTTTGAGCTGTATTATATAGTCAAGCTGAACAATTGCCTTCTCAGGGAAGCTGTGTATTTGTCAGTCAGTGTTAAAAAAACATTTAGTGTATGACTGCATCAAACCTAACCGTTCTCTACTTGCTTTCAGTTCTCACTATGATCACCAATGAGACTGGTTTTGAGATCAGCTCTCCTGATGCCACTGTCAAAATTCTCATCACCACAGTCCCACCCAACCTACGCAAGCTTGACCCAGAGCTCCATTGTAAGTATTCTTACTGCATATAAACTTTCCGAAAACTCCAGCCTATTGTTTAACCCGTCCGATAACGCACGTTTCCCAAAACGTACAGCAAACCCTGAAACAACGTAGCTGCTGACTGTGCTGAGCGTGCCCCAATAGTTCAGAGGATATAAACCCAATCCTGTCTACCATGTGGAAGACTGATCAGAATCTCCTGCTCTGCTTTGGAATAACCAGGCACACTGCCTTACTGAAGGCACAGACAGATCCTCAGTCTCGTTGCAAGCCAGTACCTTCAACAATACGGCATTCCCTCAGGATTTCACTGGGAATGTTCATCCTGGATGTTTACACTCTGCCACTGACCTTGAACTCCAGACCGAATTCTGAGTATGGCCCCAGTGCGACCCACTTGTAGTGCTCAGAACTTAAGCTCTGGACTGCAGTCCATCGAATGGCATTGACACTTGGACTGCTCAGACACGGTTTCTGCTGCTTTTCAGTTGTAAATAACTCCACTTACAATCCATGAGGTTGGAAATCCGTGCAGGTTCCACACCTGGAGCTTGGTGCAGTTTTCCTCTTCTCTACCAATTCTTGCCCACACTCCCTGAGTGCTCGGGTCATAACATAATTGAGAGTGAGTTGCGTGTCTATTCATCATCCACGATGATCAGAGCGTGGACATTTCATGGTATGCGAGTTGCTATCCATGGATTTGGGGATAACTGTTTTTTATCCAGTGAATGCAGTTAGTGACATAAAGCTGCGGGAGGAAGATTCTAATTCCGTTGTTCGCATGTACCCTCCATCAGGGAGTCAGCAGATAACAAGCTGTCACCACCGCTGATTCTCACCTGAACTAGCCCAAGATTGTTGTATCACTGGTCCCAACAGAGTTCAGAACGAAACTTGGAACCCACCGATTTCTGTGGCCTGGTGCTGAAACACTGGGGAAGTTTCTTAAATGGTCACTTTTAAAGTCTGTCTCACTTTAATAGTGTCAGGCTGTTGGGCTCGGTTTTAATGAGTTAATGAAGTCTAATGAAGAACAGAATGGAATAGGTCGATTCATCAGGGCTGTTGGTGCAGGTTGTTCACCCTGGTACTTGCTGCATTCACCCCAATTTCCCTCCTGTCTTCAAATCCTGACAGGGTCCACTTTTCATTTGGTGCAAACATCATTAATGTTTAATTCAGGCAGTATGTGATGTCACATCGCAATCTGATTGTCCATCTTGACAATATACTGCAGACTGGAGATGTATTTCAAATTAAATATTCCTGTTTAAAACTTGTCTTCCACTTGTGAAATATGCAGGGTTTTTTTCTCTCTCTGTCTCGCGCGCTCTCTCTCTCTCATGCGTGCTCTCTCCGTCGTGCACTCTCTCTCGCTCGCTCTCACACTCTGTTGCTAATCTTGTAACATTACTTTACTTTCTAGTGGACATCAAAGTCCTGCAGAGTGCTCTGGCAGCAATCCGACACGCCCGTTGGTTTGAAGAGAACTCCTCTCAGTCCACGTAAGTCAGCATCTTATTCCACTGCTAGTGAAAGCCTGTCCTTTGAAAGTTGTGTCAAATGAATTCATTATTCTACACCCCAGGAGTTAAGCTGCACTGATGGTAATGATTGAGTTGGTCTAACCCATTGGAATCAAGAGCTCATGCTTGGCTTTGTTCAACCAATACATTAATTTTGTTTCCTCGTTCTAAATGTTCTGGCCATTTGAGGAGAAAGATTCCAGGGTGTAGAATGCAGCCTATTCCATTTCATGCACCTAATATCTGTGTTAGGTGCGTCCAAGAGAGGCAAACACTGGCTAAATTAAACTTAGCTCCACTCTCCCAGTAAACTCCTCCAAATCATGGTAGGTATAGATTCCAAACCCTTTCATTACTCTGTGCCTAACCTGACATCAAGTAAAGATCTGTCTGCAATGTCCCCTCAAATACTCCTAGGACAGGGACAGAATAGGATTAGAAACTAAGTAAAGCTTTCTCCAAACTGTCCTTGTCCTATCAAACCCTCCCAGGACAGGGACAGCATGGGGTTAGATACAGAGTAAAGCTTCCTCTACACTGTCCCCCATCAAACACTCCCAGTGTCAGGGACAGCACTGGGGTTAGATACAGAGTAAAGCTCCCTCTACACTGTCCCCCCGTCAAATCCTCCCAGGACAGGGACAGCACGGGTTAGATACAGAGTAAAGCTCCCTCTACTCTTTGAAACAGGAAGTCAATTGTAATTAAAGCTACCTGTACTTTTTTATATACCTTGTGAAGAAAAGGCCTTCATCCTTTTCAACTGAAAACAAAAGCTCACTTGGCACTGTTACCATCAAACCCTCCTGGACAGGGACAGCACAGGGTTCGCTGCTGAGTAAAACATCCTATAATTTTTTTTAAACAGAAAGCAAATGTCTCGCAATCCTTTCTGCATCAGCCACTCCCAAGACAGAGACAGTGTAGGATTCAAGTCCTCCTCTCAATTTGGTGCCTAAATACCCATTACTGTTTTGCTCGCTTTTCTGTTTCCTCTCAGTTGTTAACTCCCCAGTTGCTGGTTTGCATCCAGATGAATAATACACAGCTCAGGACCAGAAGTGTGGTTGAGGATGTGCTGCAGTGCCTATGCTGTCATGGCTCTTACAGTAATGCAGAAAATGGAGGCTGAATGATCCATGGAGTGATGGTTCTCTCTTGCAAATCCCTGCTCCACCTCGACAGTCTGTATGTTTGGCAAGCATCATCAGTCGTGGCTGAGCTCTCTCTCGAAATAAAGTAATGATTTCTAGTTAGCGAGCAGTGTTATTGGAAGTGCCAAAGTGTTAAATTCAAGGGCTTGCACTTAACTGTAACCGTCAGCAGAGACCAGTTATCAAGAAGATGCAATTCAAATCCAGCTTTAGAAATGCACATTTTTTAAAAAAATGAAGTATGTTTGCGTTGAGTTACAAAGATTTTCTGCATTCGATTGTACATGGAATAAAAAGTGAATATCCAAACCCTGGCCTGTCATCTCTCTCTGAGCTTGTCCAACATAGTCTATGCAGCTGAGCTCTTGTCATCTTGCTTATGTTTATTATTTCCGTCCTGAGCATTGTGATAGGCTTTTCTCAGCACTGGTTCATCACTGATTAATAAACTGGAGATTGGGACCCTTACTGGTAGGAGTGTATTCATGGGGTGGTTGGCTTCAGGCGTTGGGGATCTTGAGGGTCTGTGCTGTAAATAGTTCACAAAGATGAAAGTGCTTTCTTCTTTCCTCAGAGTGAAAGTGCTGATACGGCTGATGAAGGATTTGAGATGTCGGTTTCCTGGGTTTGAGCCTTTGACACCTTGGATCATTGACCTTCTGGTATGTCTATGGTTAGAGCAGCCCTACTCTCACATTGGGCTGACAGGTTTGTGAGTTAATCCAGGTCTGTAATGTGTTGAGTTCACTAACCGCAGCTGGTATGGGCTTACCATTGAACTTGACAGCCGTTGGGTGAGGACAGTTGGAAGGTCGAGAGCACTCCGTGTCCTGATTTCCTGTATGGCTGTCTGCTGGAGATACTGTGTGTGTACCAACTCAGGGTAAGGTCTGGCTGAACAAATTACCTGTCTACACCTCACTGGGCAGAATCGCCGAGAAATAACAAAATAGGCAGTAACTCCACTGTTCCTCTGGAAGGGAGAGTGGGATTAGAACAGTGGGTGAGAAAAAGACACATCTTTAAAATATGTACTGACAAAATAACGTGATTGAGCTTCTGTGAAATCTAATCTATTGTATATGCCTCCCTTAGTGACACCCATTTAACTGCTGGCTGTCTGCTTATTATAAAAGAAAACCTGCCAGCGTGGAGGAAAAATAATGCCTTTTGTTTCCCTCACGTTTCACAATTCTTCCTGGACACAAATGGTTTTGGTTGGGGCTTTTGTTATCCTGTGGACTGTAGGAGTGTAATTCTGTGGGAAGGGGTGATCTCATTTCTGAATGGGAGGCGAAGCAGTTACAAAAGCACTCTGCCAGAGAGCTTCAGCAGGTCTGCCAGTTCCTGCAGGGGGATGATCCAAGTTCACAGTGACAGTCTAGTGTGGCTGCAGAATTATCCCGATTTCTGGCGTGCGTCGTGTTTTAGGGAGCAGAGGAGGCTTTGTTTGAAGATTTCCAGACTGAGATGGCTTTACCCCCTTCCAATTCCCACGGGACGTGCTGCATTGAGTGAGCAGCATCATGTGGCCATCAGTTTCCAGGAACTTGCTCCAAATAAACTCCGCTTTTGCTCATTCTCAACACCAACCTCTGCATGCAGTCCGGCAGATTAATCTGGATGGTTCTCAGGAGCAGGAACTCTGGACAGTAAGTTCCCTCTCTGGCACTGGGTCTTTTGGGACATTTGTAAAATAGAGAAAATGCAGCAAACTGCTCTTCCATTATTACCCGACTGGGCCTCCCTGCTTTAGTCTTTCCATTTGCAATCTCCCTTTTCAAGTAGTTGTTCTGTTCCCGTGCAATTGATGATCCAGATTTTTGCTTTATTCACTTTACTTTCCCTGGGGGTTATATAACATTACTTTTTATTTGCCCTTAATTGTCCTGGTGATGTCACTTCCTGTAAAACCAGTTCACGGTTCCCAAAATGATGCAACATTCTGAGGGCACAAGGAAGTGCAAGAAGTGTAAGCCTCTTTCCTGATCCATCCAACTGTTGTTTGCTGAGTGCTTTCCTGTAGGAATACAAGAGCCATGCTGTGACCTCCTTGGGCCATGAGAGGCTGCCTGGCCTTGTGCTGAAGGGCGAGGCGACAAACAGTATCTTACCAGAAATGTATACACTGACCAGAGAGTTATCACCTGGAGCTGACTCTTCCCTTGAATTACCCTGCAGGGCCACTCCGCTGTAATGAACAACCCATCCAGGCAGCCGCTGGCACTCAATGTTGGTTTCAGGTATGTGCTGGGACTGTTCACTGTCCGTGGGTTGGGTGGTGCTGGAAAGAAATATGTGGAAAAGTGCAAGGCTGTGATGAGAGAAACTGAAGGAGTCAAGTTGTGTGTCTTGTCTGTTTGGAGTAGGGGCAGGAGAGAGATGTGGTGGGATAATTTGGAGGTGGAATAAATACTCCAGAGCAGTTTGTACAATGGGTCATACTCTCATGGGTTTGTAAGACACATGGTCATCTGTGTTTTGGAGGGGTGCGGTTGGAATCAGACATTAAATATTTGATGCTTGAGGGTTGTTTTTGAACAGGCGCTGCCTCCAGCTCCTTGCAGCAGGATTGTTCCTGCCAGGATCAGTTGGAATTACAGACCCTTGTGAAAGTGGAAACTTCCGAGTGCATACAGTGATGACGTTGGAACAGCAGGTAAGGATCTTCCTTTGATCTGAGGTTACTGACTTTGTGCTTTACCAAGGTTATGGGCCAGTTGAATTTCAAAGTAACTTGTAGCCTGAGAGATCAGCACTGGGCCACTGTTTCTTGTAATTGGGGTGTTTGCTGACTTTCTAAGAAAATTAGTGCATCATCTACAGTAGCACGTCCCAGCAAGGCTTTTGTGCCTTCTGAAGGGATGATAACCAGTGGGAGAGGTGTAAAAAGCCTTTAGTTTTATGGAGAGATCTGTCTCCTTCAATACGATACAAGATCTTCCGTCCTTGTAAAAGGGCTCAAGTTATGAAGATCAGCAGCCACGTGCCCTCTGTTTATGACTCTGCCTTGTAAGTGTGTGGAAAAACATCTCCCTCCCTCCCTGCTTAATTCTATAATAATAGGACAGAAGGAAGTCATTTGGCCCATCATGTTGATGCTGACACAAAAACAGAAGGTGCTGGCAAAGCTCTGCAGGACTGGCAGCATCTGTGAAGAGAAATCAGGGTTAATGTTTTGGGTTTGATGATCCTTCCTTCTAATTCAAAGCGTTAACTCTGATTTCTCTTCACAGACGCTGCCAGACCTGCTGAGCTTTTCCAGCAACTTCTGTTTTTGTTTCTGATTCACAGCATTCGCAGTTCTTTTGGTTTTTATGTTGCTGCTAACCCTTTGAAAGCAGTCTTGCGTAGACCATATGCAAATCGCTACAAGTTCCTCACCCTCCAACCCCTGTTCCGTTCCCTTGTATATAAAATTATCTGTGGAATTCAGCTGCCTTCAGGTTGAACATCCCAGGTCCCAGATGTGAAAACTCTTCTCCTGACCTGCTCTTTAGATTCTTACCAACAATTTAAACCTATGGTCTCTGGTTGTCAACTCAGTTGAGAGAACAGCTCTTTCACTCCTTCCATGGAGTGTACCAAAACCACTTATCAATTTCCAAAGTGACTTCTGTTCTGAGAAGAGTAGACCTCTAACTTTTCCAGCCTCCCCTGCCCATCCCTGGTCACATCCTGGTAAACCTCCTGTGTCCTGTCTCGAAGACTGTTACATCTTCCTCGAGACATGGTGCCCAAATTATCCACAATACTCCTGCAGAGGTAGTTTTATGAACCTTTCGACCTGAGTTCCCTCCTCTGAACTGAACTGGAACTGGTTCCAGCCTCACTGCAGGGGCTTGAGCACACGATGGAGGTTGACGTGTGAGAGCAGTGATGAGAGGAGAACACGCTGTGCCTGAGGTGCCACCTTTCAGATCAGACTTCAATCCAAAACCCCATCTGTTCAATTTATCCCTTTGCCACTTAGGGGATCTTGCTATGTACAAACAAGGGTGACTAACTTTCAGGAAAGGCTTCTGACTTTTCCCCAGAAGGTGCTGTGTGAATTTGGCTTGTTCCGTTTCCCCTATGCCTGATCTGAGTGCACTGAATCTTGTTTCTTCTTTTTAGGACACTGTGTGTTTCACGGCGCAGACCCTGGTCCGCATCTTATCTCACGGAGGCTACAGGAAAATCCTCGGGTTAGAAGGAGACGCCAGCAGTAAGTGCTACTTGGCATTATCCCCTCTCTCTCTCTCTCTCTCTCTCTTGCCCTCCCAAACGTGGTTCTCCAGGAATCTGAAACACTTCTCCACATCACCACCTATCACCTGACAAGTTGGAATGATGAAACACTTGCAGCAAAAGCAATTCCTGCTCTTATGATGTTGAGATGCCAGCTTTGAATTCCCATTTTATGTTATCTCAGTGTTGGCAGACAGCGATTAAACCTGGTCTGCTAGGGGAGGGGGTGGGGATTTAAGCCTGGTCTGCTGGTGTGCCTTCAGCCTGGGGAGGTGAGACGTTGGCTGGGCGTCATGCTTCTGACCAATGTCCCACAGCCCCTGTCGGTGGGCACGTGTTGAAGAAGGTCTTGGCTTGGTTTGTGGCGTCCTCCTGATCAGTAGCGTTCTCTCAGAGGGTGAGCACTTGGCAGCAGAGAGTGGTTAGTTACACAAACCACAAGGGTCTTCAAGGGAGGAGGAGATAAGAAGCTCACTCAGGCATTCTCTGGGCACTTACAAATACAAGAATTAGGAGCAGAAATAGCCCACTCGGCCCTGTGAGTCTCCTACACCATTCAGTAAGGTCATAGCTGATCTGTTTGGGTTCTGAATTCCATGTGGTCATCTAAGCCCAAGAGCCTTTAATTTAATAGACAATAGGTGCAGGAGTAGGCCATTCTGCCCTTCAAGCCTGCACCATCATTCAATATGATCATGGCTGATCATCCTTAATCAGTATCCTGTTCCTGCCTTATCTCCATAACCCTTGATTCCACTATCCTTGAGAGCTCTATCCAACTCTTTCTCAAATGAATCCAGAGACTGGGCCTCCACTGCCTTCTGGGACGGAGCATTCCACACAGCCACCACTCTCTGGGTGAAGAAGTTTCTCCTCATCTCTGTCCTAAATGGTCTACCCCATATTTTTAAGCTGTGTCCTCTGGTTCGGCACTCACCCATCAGTGGAAACATGTTTCCTGCCTCCAATCCTTTAATAATCTTATATGTCTCAATCAGATCCCCTCTCAGTCTTCTAAACTCAAGGGTATACAAGCCCAGTCGCTCCAGTCTTTCAGCGTAAGGTAGTCCCGCCATTCCAGGAATTGACCTCGTGAACCTACGCTGCACTCCCTCAATAGCCAGAATGTCTTTCCTCAAATTTGGAGAGCAGAACTGCACACAATACTCCCAGGTGTGGTCTCACCAGGGCCCTGTACAGCTGCAGAAGAACCTCTTTGCTTCTATACTCAATTCCTCTTGTTATGAAGGCCAGCATGCTATTAGTCGTCTTCTTCACTACCTGCTGTACCTGCATGCTTACCTTCATTGACTGGTGTACCAAGAGCACCCAGATCTCTCTGTACTGCCCCTTTACCTAAATTGATTCCATTGAGGTAGTAATCTGCCTTCCTGTTGCCACCAAAGTGGATAACCATACATTTATCCACATTAAACTACATCTGCCATGCATCTTACAACTCACCTAACCTGTCCAGGTCACCCTGTAATCTCCTAACATTCTCCTCACATTTCACCCTGCCACCCAGCTTAGTATCATCAGCAAATTTGCTAATGTTATTACTAATACCTTCTTCTATATCATTAACATATATTGTAAAAAGCTGCGGTCCCAGTACTGATCCCTGTGGTACCCCACTGGTCACTGCCTGCCATTCCGAAATGGAGCCGTTTATCATTACTCTTTGTTTCCTATCAGCCAACCAACTTTCAATCCAAGTTAGTACTTTGCCCCCAATACCATGCGCCCTAATTTTACTCACTAACCTCCTATGTGGGACTTTATCAAAAGCTTTCTGAAAGTCCAGGTACACTACATCTACTGGATCTCCCTCGTCCATCTTCAGAGTTACATCCTCAAAAAATTCCAGAAGATTAGTCAAGCATGATTTCCCCTTCATAAATCCATGCTGACTCTGACCTATCCTGTTACTACTATCCAGATGTGTCTTAATTTCATCCTTTATAATAGACTCTAGCATCTTTCCCACCACGGAGGTCAGACTATAACTGGTCTATAATTTCCTGCTTTCCCCCCCCCCCCTTTCTTAAAACGTGATACAACATTAGCATCCTCCAATCCACAGGAACTGATCCCGAATCTATCGAACTCTGGAACATAGTCACCAACGCATCCACGATTTCCCGAGCCACCTCCTTCAGTACCCTGGGATGTAGACCATCAGGCCCCGGGGATTTATCAACCTTCAGACCTAACAGTCTCTCCAACAGCAATTCCTGGCAAATATAAATTCCCGTAAGTTCAGGTCCTTCAGCTAGTGTAACCTCAGGGATATTGCTTGTGTCTTCCCCAGTGAACACAGATCTGAAGTACCAATTCAATTCTTCTGCCATTTCTTTGTTCCCTGTAATATATTCCCCTGTTTGTGTCTTCAAGGGCCCAATTTTAGTCTTAACCATTTTTTTGCCTTTCACATACCTAAAAAAGCTTTTACTATCCTCAACTGAACAAAACTCTCTCTGTCTGGCTTGTAAATATTCAGTGAGCACTCACTTGCACAGCTGGCAGAGCATTCCAAGTTTTGCACAGCCCTCTGAGAGAAACAAATTCTCATCTCTGTTGTAAAAGACAACCCCTAATGTTTGGAATAAAGCCCTCAAGTTCCAGGCTCAAGAAACTCTCTTCTCCATGCCCACCTTGTCAGGACCAATCAGGTTCTTATGCATTTCCCTGATGTTACCCTTCACTGTTTTAAGCTGCAGTGGGAAACGAGCCCAGCCTGTCCAACCTTTCTCTGTAAGACAGCCTGTTCCTTCCAGGTATCAGTCTGGTAAACTTCCTCTGAATCAGGTCCAACATCGCGAACGTCAGCAGCTGTAATCACAGACGTCAGCTGAATGCAGTAGGAGGTTAATTCCTTTATGGTTCTTTTTAATGTAACCACTATTTTGCTTTCATCCATACGTCACTGAAGGTAGCAGTAAGGCTGTTTTCAACAATCTGTTGCCTCGTGAATATTCAGCACACAGCAGGCAGGTCAATCTCAGTGGACCCGAGCTTGTCTAAAGTGCTAATTTGTGACAGAAGTAGGCGAGTATTTTGGTATTACTTAGATCTGAAGTGTTGAGTTTATATGTGCCTCCTTTGGACCCCAGTGCTACAGATTTAATGCACTATCTTGAGGCCCCAATCTTTAGCTACTCGGCTTGAATTTTTATTTTAAAAGGTAAAGCTTTGCATTCAGGGACTGTCACATAAATGTTTCTCCTTTAAGTGCAGGCTGCATTACTCTTCATTATCAAGCCCTTCCCTCAAGTGGCCAAACTTGGGCAGACAATGTGACTCAGCTCCCCAGGCGGACCTTGAACGTGAGGGGCAAGGGCAGGTCAACCCCTGTTGTCCCGAGCGACCGATCAGTAGCTCTGCGACAGGAGAACCAACACTTGAGGCCAGTGGTCAGGCGAATGCTGCCAAGTTCCTTTCAGGCTGAGGGGACCCCAGGTTGAAAGTCAAGCTGTCCAGGTGCTTTCTCACGAGCTTGCGAATGGTGGGGTAAGAGAGTGAAGTATCATCAGGGCAGATTGTAAACGGTAAAAGGGATGAAGGAGGCAAGGTGGGAGCAGTTTGGGTTCCAATGTCCAGGCCAGAGGTTAAGAGGATGAGGCAGACAATATCGATTGAGCTATCAGGACTCAGCATGGATTCATGGCAAGTCCACATGAAGGAAGCATCTTTGGGAATTACTTGCAAAGCTGCTGAAGATTTGAAATAGTTCTGGATGGTGGGATGGTTTCACAGTGAGATTCTCTCCTCGGATAATTAGTATCCTGGAGATTGCGGTTCAGGACAAGCTATTCCCAGGAGTGTTTGGAGGTTGGGTTTTGATGCTTGTCCCAGCCGTGCTTGAGTTTGGCTCTGTGCGACCAGCCCACTATCAGAAGCAGTAATCCCTTACTTTATCCACCAGGTCTAGCTGTGGAGATGTCCACCTGGGATGGAGTGATAGTCACACCCTCGGAGAAGGCTTATGAGAAACCACCTGAGAAGAAGGAGGGAGAGGAAGAGGCCACAGAAGGCGCTGAGGAGGAGGAAGAGAATATGGAGACTGCAGAGTAAGGGCCTCTTGCTGTGATGTTACTGAGTGGTACGTGCAATGTCACTTTCACCCTTTAGTGTTGTCATCAAGGTTATTTCACCTGTGCCATCAGTACCATTTTGTTACAAAATGTCTTCAGTTTATATCCACACACTATTCCTACCACAAGTGATAGATCTGTACCCACCAGTAAATCACTCCCGTGTTATCCAGCTGTAGCCCTGGCTGAAAGCTGTACTGTTTCTCTGTTCCATAGTTAACCGGCCCGTTATAGAAACATGGGAAATAGGTGCGTGGGGAGGCCATTCACCCCATCCAGCCTGCACCACCGTTCAATACAATCATAGCTGATCATGCACTCTCAGTATCCCACTCCCACTTTATCTCCATACCCCTTGACCCCTTTAGCCACAAAGGCCACGTCCAGCTCCCTCTTGAATATATCTAACAAACCGGCCCCAACAGCTTCCTTGGGAGAGAATCCCACAGGTTCCCAACACACAGTGAAGAAGTTCTTCCTCATCTTCCCCTAAAGGACTTACCCCTTTTTCTTAGTCTGTGGCCCCCAGTTCTGGACTTGCCCACCATTGGGAACGTTCTTCCCCGTGTAACTTGTCCAGACTCACCATGGTTTTATATGTTTCTAGAAGACTCTTCCTCTTTCTCTTCCCCCGCCAGTTCTTCGAAATTCCAACAAATACAAGCTCAATCGATTCAGTCTTTCCTCTTCTGTCAGTCCTGTCATCCTGGGAATCAGTCCAGTGAACCTTTGCTGGACCCCTTCAGTAGCAACAATGTCTTTCCTCAGACTGGGACAACAAAACTGCATAGAGTTCTCGAGGTGTGGCCTCACCAAAGCCCTGTATAACTGCAGCAAGGCATCCCTACTGAAATAGTTGACTGCTTGTTTTGAATTCAAAGCTGTGGAATGCAGTTGTGTTAATGAAAGCTGTTTGTGATGATGAAAGCAGCCTATTTGAGTGTTCTAGATCACAGTGTGAAGCAGGGAATGTGGGGAAGCTGTGCCATTTGGTAAGTTCAAAACCAAACTGGCCAGTGCAGCTGAGCTCAATTTGTTCCTTCAGATATGGGGAGTGGAAGCTCAGGGTGGGGGGGGATTTTAGTGGACCTATGGGATCATTTGGTTATCTATGGTGTGGTTTAGTTAGTGCCGGTGAGACTCCTATCTGAAGATTGCTCAGACTGTAATGCTTGAAGATCTGTTGCATTGTAAGCAATACTGTAGTTGAGGACATGACAGGGTTGGTTAAGCAGGGGGTTATCCTGGGTCCTGGTCCACCATTCCTCCCTGCACCAACACAGGGAGAGGCAAGCTTGTTCACTTTTGCCCCAGACAAGTTGCTGGGATAGTGTGTGGAGAAATGGTGTCAAGCTTCCGCAGTTCAAAGTGAGGTATGTGCAGCAGTGTGTCATCCTCAAGCTGTGATTTAACTGCGACATAATTACTACTTCAACTTATCACCTGCTGCTTTAAACTTTTGATTATTAATAGCGTAGAGGGATAGTGTGGGTAAAAGACATTGGAAATGCTCAATCAGCTTTGGTCATATGAAATGGTGATGCAGGCTTGACAGGATGTGTGACCTACTCCTGTTCCTAGTTCCTATGGTGTTTCCATGCCATCTTGGTTGAAACTGTTTGCTGCTGCTCTGGGTCAGATGAGTTCCTATTGATGGATTCTACAGCCAGGCATGTAATCAGTCCTCTCTACCAGACGTCAACTGAAGCTCATGATATTTGAGTGGAACTGAGAAATAAGAAAGGGATGATCACCTTATTGGGATTGGATTATAGACCCCCCCCCCCCCCCCCCAATAGTCAGAGGGAAATTGAGAAACAAATTTTGTCAGGAGCTCTGTTATCTGTAAGAATAATAGGGTGGTTATGGTAGGGGATTTTAACTTTCCAAACACAGACTGGGACTGCTATAGTGTTAAGGGTTTAGATGGAGAGGAATTTGTTAAGTGTGTACAAGACAATTTTCTGATTCAGTATGTGGATGTACCTACTAGAGAGAGTGCAAAACCTGACCTAGTCTTAGGAAGTAAGGTAGCGCAGGTGACTGAGGTGTCAGTGGGGGAGCACTTTGGGTACAGTGACCATAATTATATTCGCTTTAAAACAGTGATGGAAAAGGATAGACCAGATCTAAAAGATGAAGTCCTAAATTGGAGAAAGGCCAATTTTGACGGTATTAGGCAAGAACTTTCGAAAGCTGATTGGAGGCAGATGTTCTCAGGTAAAGGGACGGCTGGAAAATGGGAAGCTTTCAGAAATGAGATAACAAGAATCCAGAGAAAGTATATTCCTGTCAGGGTGAAAGGGAAGGCTGGTAGGTATAGGGAATGCTGGATGACTAAAGAAATTGAGGGTTTGGTTAAGAAAAAGAAGGAAGCATATGTCAGGTATAGACAGGATAGATCGAGTGAATCCTTCGAAGAGTATAAAGGCAGTAGGAGTATACTTAAGAGGGAAATCCGGAGGGCAAAACGGGGACATGAGATAGCTTTGGCAAATAGAATTAAGGAGAATCCAAAGGGTTTTTACAAATATATTAAGGACAAAAAGGTAACTAGGGAGAGAATAGAGCCTCTCAAAGATCAGCAAGGTGGCCTTTGTGTGGAGCTGCAGAAAATGGGGGGGATACTAAATGAATATTTTGTATCAGTATTTACTGTGGAAAAGGATATGGAAGATATAGACTGTAGGGAAATAGATGGTGACATCTTGCAAAATGTCCAGATTACAGAGGAGGAAGTGCTGGATGTCTTGAAACGGGTAAAGGTGGATAAATCCCCAGGACCTGATCAGGCGTACCCGAGACCTCTGTGGGAAGCTACAGAAGGTGATTGCTGGGCCTCTTGCTGAGATATTTGTATCATTGATAGTCACAGGTGAGGTGCCAGAAGACTGGAGGTTGGCAAACGTGGTGCCACTGTTTAAGAAGGGTGGTAAAGACAAGCCAGGAACTATAGACCGGTGAGCCTGACCTCGGTGGTGGGCAAGTTGTTGGAGGGAATCCTGAGAGACAAGATGTACGTGTATTTGAAAGGCAAGGACTGATTCGGGATAGTCAACATGGCTTTGTGCGTGGGAAATCATGTCTCACAAACTTGATTGAGTTTTTTGAAGAAGTAATGAAGAAGATTGATGAGGGCAGAGCAGTAGATGTGATCTATATGGACTTCAGTAAGGCGTTCGACAAGGTTCCCCATGGGAGACTGGTTAGCAAGGTTAGATCTCACTGAATACAGGGAGAACTAGCCATTTGGATACAGAACTGGCTCAAAGGTAGAAGACAGAGGGTGGTGGTGGAGGGTTGTTTTTCAGACTGGAGGCCTGTGACCAATGGAGTGCCACAAGGATCGGTGCTGGGTCCTCTACTTTTTGTCATTTACATAAATGATTCGGATGCGTGCATAAGAGGTACAGTTAGTAAGTTTGCAGATGACACCAAAATTGGAGGTGTAGTGGACAACGAAGAGGGTTACCTCCAGATTAGAACAGGATCTGGACCAGATGGACCAATGGGCTGAGAAGTGGCAGATGGAGTTTAATTCAGATAAATGTGAGGTGCTGCATTTTGGGAAAGCAAATCTTAGCAGAACTTACACTTAATGGTAAGTCTTAGGGAGCGTTGCTGAACAAAGAGACCTTGGAGTGCAGGTTCATAGCTCCTTGAAAGTGGAGTCACAGGTAGATAGGATAGTGAAGGGGGTGTTTGGTATGCTTTCCTTTATTGGTCAGAGTATTGAGTACAGGAGTTGGGAGGTCATGTTGCGGCTGTACAGGACATTGGTTAGGCCACTGTTGGAATATTGTGTGCAATTCTGGTCTCCTTCCTATCGGAAAGATGTTGTGAAACTTGAAAGGGTTCAGAAAAGATTTACAAGGATGTTGCCAGGGTTGGAGGATCTGAGCTACAGGGAGAGGCTGAACAGGCTGGGGCTGTTTTCCCTGGAGTGTCGGAGGCTGAGGGGTGACCTTATAGAGGTTTATAAAATCATGAGGGGCATGGATAGGATAAATAGACAAAGTCTTTTCCCTGGGGTCGGGGAGTCCAGAACTAGAGGGGCATAGGTTTAGGGTGAGAGGGGAAAGATATAAAAAAGACCTAAGGGGCAACTTTTTCACACAGAGGGTGGTACGTGTATGGAATGAGCTGCCAGAGAATGTGGTGGAGGCTGGTACAATTACAACATTTAAGAGGCATCTGGATGGGTGTATGAATAGGAAGGGTTTGGAGGGATATGGGCTGGGTACTGGCAGGTGGGACTAGATTGGGTTGGGATATCTGGGTCAGCATGGACGGGTTGGGCCGAAGGGTCTGTTTCCGTGCTGTACATCTGACGTTTTTTTTTTCTTTTAAATTTGTTTGCTCCTTCCATGTCTCTTTCAGGCCAGTGCCCAGTGTCTGAGCACCGTTCTGACAACACACACACAAACTGCTGCCTTGCCACTGGACCAAGCAACAGACTGCTGCTCTCAACTTCTTCGTCCTGTTTATTGTATTCCTTTTGTAGTTGATTCCAGTTGCAATAAAGTTTTTTTTAATTTCCATTTCTTGTCCATCGATTGCCGTGTAAAATTGGATGATTCTTGTCGTGGTTTTATTTGGTGAATAGCAGAATGGGATCTTGGTTCCTGGACACTCCACACTTCCTACATTGCTTGTGATTACACTGAGGATATCAGCATACTCACTTGCAAAGTGGTCTCACTGTGCATATATAATTTCTTCCATCTTCTGAACTTTGGCCAGCCTGGAGCTGAGCTACAGGCTGGAATCTAATTGAGAGGTTTGGGGTGGTTTATATACAGAGTAACAGATACCCGGGGAGGGGGTTACAGACTGGAATCTAATCGAGGGGTTCGGGAAGTGGTTTATATACAGAGTAACAATAACCCCAGGGAGGGTGTTACAGACTGGAATCTAATCGAGGGGTTCGGGGGTGGTTTATATACAGAATAACAGATCCCTGGGAGGGAGTTACAGACTGGAATCTAATCGAGGGGTTCAGGGTGGTTTATATACAGAAGAACAGATATCCGGGAGGAAGTTACAGACTGGAATCTAATCGAGGGGTGGGTTATATACGGAATAACAGATACCTGGGAGGGAGTTACAGACTGGAATCTAATCGAGGGGTTCGTGGTGGGTTATATACAGAATAACAGATACCTGGGAGGGAGTTACAGACTGGAATCTAATTGAGGGGTTCGGGGGGTGGTTTATGTACAGAATAACAGATACCCAGGAGGGAGTTACAGACTGGAATCTTAACTAGGGGTTAGTGAGTGCGTGCTCCTAGTGCAGTGGGGATGGCTGTCTTTCTGGACTAGGTTCAAGTTCTCCCTGCCCTGGGGGGACTGTCTGAGCAGATTAATTTGAGCACTCGAGTAGTATGGAAGTCGTGTCCCTGTCTCTGGGCCAGAAGGCCCATGTTCAAGTCTCTGATGGCTCAGGGGTGAGAAATAACACACCTGAACAGGTAGTTCCGCATGGTACATGAAGTACTTTGATGTGGGAAAAGGGTTAGCCATTGCTAGTTGGCTTCGTCAATGACCTTCCTCGCACGATAAGGTCAGAGGTGGAGTAGCAAGCAACATACTGTGGATACGAGAGATCGTAAAACAAGTACTTCTCGTTCTGAAGGGGGCTCTGTGGGTCATGCAGCAGCAGTGGTGAGAGAAATAACGGCAAGGTTTTGAGTCTGATATGACTAATTGAGAAAAAGATTTCCAGTGCTTGTTTGAGAAGTGGGATCTTCCCTGGAGGTTACACAATGCAGTTCCCAGACACTGAAGCAGTTCATGTTGAAATGCACGGCCTGGCTTGAGACAGTGCAATGGCCGTCTCCAACATGAGGACCTAGCCTTTGCATTGTGGTGTTCAGTGGCAGTATCATCACTGAATCCTCCACGGCCAATATCCTGGGGGAGGGAGCTACTAACAACCAGAGACTCAACTAAACCTTATAACAAGAACAGGTCAGAGGCTAAGAATCCAGCAAATCACTCCCCTCCTGATTCCCCACAGCCTGTCCACCCATCCACAAGGCATGGGGTAGAAGTGTGAAGGATTTCTCCCATTTGCCTCAGTGATGCAGCTCCAACAACCCTCAACAAGCTTGACACCATCGATTACAACGCAGCCCTTGCCTAACTGGCACCACTTTCCCCTCCCTCCACCACTGATGTTCAGTCGCAGCCGCGTGTCCTGTCTACAAAATGCGCTGGAGAAGCTCACCAAGGCTCCTCAACCACCTTCGAACTGGTAAACATCACTACCGAGAAGGTCAAGGGCAGCAGATACATGGAAACACCACTACCTGCAAGTACTCGACCCCGTAACTTGAAAATATATCACCGCAGCTCCCTGCGTTGCTGGGTCAAAATCCTGGAATTCCCTCCCTCACGGCATTGTGGGTCCGGGTACAGTGTATGATCTGCAGTGGTTCAGGAAGGCAGCTCACCATCTAAAGTCGGTGGAGTAGTGGACAGTGTGGGAGAATGTTGCAGGTTGCAGGGGGACTTGGATAAACTGCAGAATTGGGCTGAGAGGTGGCAAATGGAGTTCAATGCAGCTAAATGTGAGGTGACTCACTTTGGGACGAATAACAGGAAGGCAGAGTATTGGGTCAATGGAAAGATTCTTGGTCGTGTGGATGTGCAGAGGGATCTTGGTGTCCATGTACAACAGATCCCTGAAAGTTGTCCCCCAGGTGGACAGTGCTGTTAAGAAGGTACACAGTGTGTTAGATTTCATTCAGAGAGGGATTGAGTTCCTGAGCCGCAATATCATGCTGCAACTATACAAAACGCTGGTGCGGACACACTTGGAATATTGTGTACAGTTCTGGTCTGTTCTGCGCTGGATTGTTCTATGTTCTATCACCACCTCAAGGGGCAATTAGGGGGGGGGGGGGTAATGACTGCTGGTCTCACCAGTGATGCCCTAAATAAATCGAAAAGAATAAAGATATGGGACTGAGTTTGTGGGCTGGAGTCTAACTGAGGGGTGAACAGGATATCATGCAAGAAATGTGAAATGTGTTGAGGCCTGGAATATGTTTTCCTGCAGGGTTCGTGCGTCTGGTTCCCAGTTTTATTGAGGATTTGGTGGTTGGATGGATGGATGGAGCGAAAGGATGCTGAAAACCAGCAAACGGCTACATTTGCTCAGCTCTGGGATTATTTGCCAAAGCAGCTTCTCTGTAAATGTTCGGCTCGTGCAACTTTTGGGTCGTTGAAGTGATCCATCCGTACCAGCGGCTGTCTTCACTCAAGGGTTGGGGGAGTGGAGGACAGGTGAAAACGTGCTCATCTAATCTCAGTTCCCTTCACCTAGCAACCTCGTGTCCCCCGGCTCAGGACTACGTGCCGGACTGTGTTGCTGAGGCCTTTTTTGGGAGGATGAAGTCCTGAGACCTTTGCATTCTACAAAAACGTGATTGTTTGTAATCCGCGCGGCCTCCGGTAAACACCGTCTCATTTAGTAAGGTCAGGCCTGACCTACCCCTGACTAACAGTCACTGGAATTGAAACATTAACTCTGCTTTCTTCCCACAGACCTAGATTGTAGAACAGTCTGTTGGTCCAAACGTGACACTAAATTAAACGAATCCCTTCTGCCTGCTCTTGGCCCATATCCCTCCATTCCTTGCATATTAGTGTGCTGGTCTAAAAGCCCCTTAAATGCCCCTGTCGTACTTTCCTCCGCTGCCAACCCTGGCAGCCCATTGTACCACTCTCTGTGTACGCAGGGTGGCTCAGTGGTTGGGCACTGCTGCCTCACAGCACCAGGGTCCCAGCCTCGGGGGGTGACTGACTGTGTGGAGTTTGCATGTTCTCCCCGTGTCTGCGTGGGTTCCCTCCGGGTTCCTGTCGGTGCAGGTCAGGCGGATTGGCCATGCTCAATTGTCCCATTGTGTTAGGCGCATTACTCAGAGGGGAAATGGGTCTGGGTGGGTTACTCTTCGGAGGGTCAGTGTGGACTGGTTGGGCCGAAGGGCCTGTTTCCACACTCTAGGGAATCCAATCTAATTTAAAAACTTGCCTCTCATACCTCCCTTAAACTTTCCCTGTCTCAATGAAAGTTCAACACTGTGGGGGGGGGGGGAAATGATTCTGATCATCAATCCTATTGGTGCTTTGCATAATTTTATAGACTATCCAGTTGCCCCTTAGTCTGCTGAGTTTCTGATCTACACCTCCCTTCCCCTGACCCCACGCTTGCCCTGCATCGTCCCAGTTCTCTCTACACAAGAGTTTATCGACGTTGAGCTTGGAATTTAGGGTTGAGGATGCGGTCGCTTGGCCCCCTTGAATCTGCTGTGAGCTTGATGCCAACTTAGAACAGAAAACAGTCCAGGCCCTTCGGCCCTCGATGCTGTGCTGCCCTGCCATACCAACCTGATGAAGCCCATCCCACCTACACGATTCCATGTACGTCCATATGCCTGTCCAATGACGACTTAAATGTACTTAAAGTTGGCGAATCCACTGATGTTGCAGGCAAAGCATTCCATATCCTTCCTACTCTCTGAGTATTTACTGCCTCTGTCCTCCTCGTGAGCGTAACTCCTTTATCAAAAGTCTGTCTGATGAATAAATTCAGTGACCCAGCCTCCAGCTTTCACTCTTGTGTAAGTGATTGCCTTCAATCACCTCACAGACTGAGCTCTCCAGGACAGAGAATTCCAAAGGTTTGCACCAGACAAGGGAAAACATTGCTCCTTGCCCCTGATCCAAATGACTGCTTGCCTCATCATGACGCGACAGCCTCTAGATTAGACTCATCAACCGGGAGGACTTTCCGATCTTCCTCAGGCAGCTCCGAAAATCCAGCATCTCCACAGAGACCCCCCCCCGCAGATGCACCATTGAAAGCCGACCGGTCGGGTGCATAACGGCCTGATACGGTGACCGCTCCGCCCGGGATCACACGAAGCTCCAGAAGGTGGTGCGCACAGCCCAGACCATCACCGACGCCAACCCTCCCATCCACGGACTCCATCGACACAGCACGCTGCAGCAGAGAGGCGGCCAACGTAGAGTCACAGAGATGTACAGCACGGAAACAGACCCTTCGGCCCAACCCGTCCATGCTGACCCAGATATCCCAACCCAATCTAGTCCCACCTGCCAACACCCGGCCCATATCCCTCCAACCCCTTCCTATTCATATACCCATCCAAATGCCTCTTAAATGTTGTCATTGTACCAGCCTCCACCATATCCTCTGGCAGCTCATTCCATACACGTACCACCCTCTGAGTGAAAAAGTTGCACCTTAGGTCTCTTTTCCCTCTCACTCTAAACCTATGCCCCTCTAGTTCTGGACTCCCCGACCCCAGGGAAAAGACTTTGTCTATTTATCCTATCCATTCCCCTCATAATTTTGTAAACCTCTATAAGGTCACCCCTCAGCCTCCGACGCTCCAGGGAAAACAGCCCCAGCCTGTTCAGCCTCTCCCTGTAGCTCAGATCCTCCAACCCTGGCAACATCCTTGTAAATCTTTTCTGAACCCTTTCAAGTTTCACAACATCTTTCCGATAGGAAGGAGACCAGAATTGCACACAATATTCCAACAGTGGCCTAACCAATGTCCTGTACAGCCGCAACATGACCTCCCAACCCCTGTACTCAATACTCTGACCAATAAAAGGAAGCATACCAAACACCTTCTTCACTATCCTATCTACCTGTGACTCCACTTTCAAGGAGCTATGAACCTGCACTCCAAGGTCTCTTTGTTCAGCAACACTCCCTCGGACCTTACCAAGGACCCATCGCATCCTGGTACTGACCACCTACAACCCCTTCCATCAGGCAGATACAGAAGCTTGAACACACACACACACACACACACACACACACACAAACACACACACACACACACACACACACACACACCCACACACACACCAGCAGGTCCGGGAACAGCTTCTTCCCGGCTGTTCTGGTCTGAAATAATACCAACCTTGGGAACGCTGATCTCTTGTACGCCCCTGGGCAATGTAACCTGTCTGCCTCTGTCTACGTCTCTCGGATCTGTCCCTCCTCCCTGACTACAATCTGCCTGCACTGCTCATAAACAAAGCTTTTCACTGTACTTTGGTGCACGTGACATTAAATAAATCAAACGTTCTCTTCCCCACCCTTTGTTTGCATGAAAATGTTCAGACTGTGTTCTAGTTTCATCTGCATCACCTCTGCTCCAGTAGAACTTGTAGGTTTTTTTCTTTATTTCTCTTGTAGCTAATCTATTTTAGTAGTTAAGATTTGTAACTTTATACCTAAGATGGTGCTGTGTAGGATGACACTGAACCCTTTTCAATATACTCCTGTACTAGAGTGCATGTGACAGTAAAACCTCTGGATGTCTAGTTAAGAATACTCAAGAATATTGCGTACGGTTCTGGTCACACTACCAGAAGGATGAGGGTACAGAAAAGGTTTACGAGGATGCTGCCTGGTATGGGGGATTTGGGCGATGAAGATAGACTGGGTTTCACTGTAACACAGGAGGTTGAGGGGTGACCTTTTATAGATTATGAATGGCAATGGATAGAGTGGGAAATATGAGGCTTTTCCCCAGGATGAGAGGGTCAATGACGAGGGGACACAGGGTCGAGGTGTGGGGGGGAGGGGGAGGGGTAGTTTAAAAGAGATGTGTGAGGCAGGTGGGTGGGTGGGGGGGGGGGATGCCAGAGGATGCAGACACAACATCAGCATTTAAAAAGGCACCTGTTTGTACAGGAAGGGAATAGAGGGACACGGATCCTGTAGATCGAGACAGTTTTAGTATGGAAGGGCATAATGTGTCAGCGCAGGCTTGGAGGGCCGAAGGGCCTGTTCCTGTGCTGTACTGTTCATTAATCTTCTTGTAATTCTACTGAGACATGTCTATCCCGTGATTATCTCCATGGCCGATATCGTACCCATTTTCAGGAGAGATATACCTTTAAGACTGTGTTGGAGTTGAGACAGTGTTCCTCACTGGAGGGGCTTTTTGATTTCAGTTGAGAGCGAACTCCCTCCACCTGCAACAGAATTGATTCCACATTGCTCCGAGTCGGTGTTGAACTGACCAGCGGCCTCAATATCTGCTGTATCGCGGACTAGTCCTGGGGCGAAGGCACTTATGGAACAGCATTATCCTGTTTTTCAATCTGCAGCGGTGATTTTTAACCAAAATATTCCTGACCTCTGGAATGCTTTCCCTCCTCGACTCGGCCGGTTCTGAAATTCATAGGGTTGCCTTATGAGGAGAGGTTAAGTAGACTGGGACTATACTCACTGGGATTTATAAGAATAAAGGGGGGACTCTGATGGAAAGATATAAAATGATGAAGGGATTAGGCCAGATGTGAGAAAGGAGGTTGTTCCCATCGGACGGTGAAATTAGGGGGCATAATCTCACAATAAGGGAGGGGGGGGGGGCAGACTTAGGACTGAGCTGAGGGGGGGAAACATCTTCATCCAAAGGGTTGGGAATCTGAAATTCTCTGCCCAGCTGAGGGCACCTTGTTGAATGTTTTTTGAGGCAAAGGGAGAGTTTTGAACAGTGAAGGAATTGAGGGTGGCAGTGAGCGGGCAGATAATTGGAGTTGAGTCCGTCGAAAGGCCAGCCACCACATTATTGAATGGCAGGGCGGGCATCGAGGGGCCAAATGGACTCCTCCTGCTCCGAGTCTCCGATGTTCTCATGGTCATGTTTCCAGCCTCAGCCTTCTGGAACCTGCCGCTGTTTTATCTCCCGCTAAGGTCGCTTGTGAACGAGCACCTTGAGATGACTTTCACAATATCTCCAGCACCATAATAAATTGGGTATCAACTTCCCTGCTGTATATGAAAACAAGCTGTCATTCCAAAGATTTATGCACCCATTTATCCCCTGCAGCCGACCTTCCTGAAGTATCAGATGAATGGAAATAGTCTCAAGGAGGGAATGTTCTCTGAACATGATTTGTTTGATTTATGACGCATTTTATCTGTCTCTCTTTAACTGATGGTGGGTGAAGATTTCCAGAAGTTAGCAGTGTTGCCTCACAGTGCCAGAAGGCTGGGGTCAATTCCAGCCTCAGGCAACTATCTGTTTGCACATTCTCCCCCCGTGTTTCAGGGGCTCCGGTTTCCTCCCACAGTCCAAAGGTGTACAGGTTAGGGTGGGTTGGCCATGGGGAATTGTCCCATAGTGCCCAGGGATGTGCAGGTTAGGGTGGGTTGGCCGTGGGAAATTGTCCCATAGTGCCCAGGGATGTGGAGGTTAGGGTGGATTGGCCGTGGGAAATTGTCCCATAGTGCCCAGGGATGTGCAGGTTAGGGTGGATTGGTCGTGGGAAATTGTCCCATAGTGCCCAGGGATGTGCAGGTTAGGGTGGATTGGCCATGGGAAATTGTCCCATAGTGTCCAGGGATGTGCAGGTTAGGGTGGATTGGCCATGGGAAATTGTCCCATTGTGCCCAGGCATGTTCAGGTTAGGGTGGGTTGGCCATGGGAAATTGTCACATAGTGCCCAGGGATGTGCAGGTTAGGGTGGATTGGCCATGGGAAATTGTCCCATAGTGCCCAGGGATGTGCAGGTTAGGGTGGGTTGGTCATGGGAAATTGTCCCATAGTGCCCAGGGATGTGCAGGTTAGGGTGGATTGGCCGTGGGAAATTGTCCCATAGTGCCCAGGGATGTACAGGTTAGGGTGGATTGGCCATGGGGAATTGTTCCATAGTGCCCAGGGATGTGGAGGTTAGGGTGGATTGGCCATGGGAAATTGTCCCATAGTGCCCAGGGATGTGCAGGTTAGGGTGGATTGGCCGTGGGAAATTGTCCCATAGTGCCCAGGGATGTGCAGGTTAGGGTGGATTGGCCATGGGGAATTGTTCCATAGTGCCCAGGGATGTGGAGGTTAGGGTGGATTGGCCATGGGAAATTGTCCCATAGTGCCCAGGGATGTGCAGGTTAGGGTGGATTGGCCAAGGGAAATTGTCCCATAGTGCCCAGGGATGTGCAGGTTAGGGTGGATTGGCCATGGGAAATTGTCCCACAGTGCCCAGGGATGTGCAGGTTAAGGTGGGTTGGCCATGGGAAATTGTCCCACAGTGCCCAGGGATGTGCAGGTTAGGGTGGATTGGCCATGGGAAATTGTCCCATAGTGCCCAGGGATGTGCAGGTTAGGATGGATTGGCCATGGGAAATTGTCCCATAGTGTCCAGGGATGTGCAGGTTAGGGTGGATTGGCCGTGGGAAATTGTCCCATAGTGCCCAGGGATGTGCAGGTTAGGGTGGATTGGCGATGGGAAATTGTCCCATAGTGCCCAGGGATGTGCAGGTTAGGGTGGGTTGGCCATGGGAAATTGTCCCATAGTGCCCAGGGATGTGCAGGTTAGGGTGGATTGGCCATGGGAAATTGTCCCATAGTGCTCAGGGATGTGCAGGTTAGGGTGGGTTGGCCATGGGAAATTGTCCCATAGTGCCCAGGGATGTGCAGGTTAGGGTGGATTGGCCATGGGAAATTGTCCCATAGTGCTCAGGGATGTGCAGGTTAGGGTGGGTTGGCCATGGGAAATTGTCCCATAGTGCCCAGGGATGTGCAGGTTAGGGTGGATTGGCCATGGGAAATTGTCCCATAGTGCCCAGGGATGTGCAGGTTAGGGTGGATTGGCCATGGGAAATTGTCCCACAGTGCCCTGGGATGTGCAGGTTAGGGTGGATTGGCCGTGGGAAATTGTCCCATAGTGCCCAGGGATGTGCAGGTTAGGGTGGATTGGCCGTGGGATATTGTCCCATAGTGCCCAAGGATGTGCAGGTTAGGATGGATTGGCCGTGGGAAATTGTCCCATAGTGTCCAGGGATGTGCAGGTTAGGGTGGATTGGTCGTGGGAAATTGTCCCATAGTGCCCAGGGATGTGCAGGTTAGGGTGGATTGGCCGTGGGATATTGTCCCATAGTGCCCAGGGATGTGCAGGTTAGGATGGATTGGCCGTGGGAAATTGTCCCATAGTGTCCAGGGATGTGCAGGTTAGGGTGGATTGGCCATGGGAAATTGTTCCATAGTGTCCAGGGATGTGCAGGTTAGGGTGGATTGGCCATGGGAAATTGTCCCATAGTGCCCAGGGATGTGCAGGTTAGGGTGAATTGGCCGTGGGAAATGGTCCCATAGTGTCCAGGGATGTGCAGGTTAAGGTGGATTGGCCTTGGGAAATTGTCCCATAGTGCCCAGGGATGTGCAGCTTAGGGTGGATTGGCCATGGGAAATTGTCCCATAGTGCCCAGGGGTGTGCAGGTTAAGGTGGATCGGCCATGGGAAATTGTCCCATAGTGTCCAGGGATGTGCAGCTTAGGGTGGATTGGCCATGGGAAATTGTCCCATAGTGCCCAGGGATGTGCAGGTTAGGGTGGATTGGCCATGGGAAATTGTCCCATAGTGCCCAGGGGAGTGCAGGTTAGGGTGAATTGGCCGTGGGAAATGGTCCCATAGTGTCCAGGGATGTGCAGGTTAAGGTGGATTGGCCTTGGGAAATTGTCCCATAGTGCCCAGGGATGTGCAGCTTAGGGTGGATTGGCCATGGGAAATTGTCCCATAGTGCCCAGGGGTGTGCAGGTTAAGGTGGATTGGCCATGGGAAATTGTCCCATAGTGCCCAGGGGAGTGCAGGTTAGGGTGAATTGGCCGTGGGAAATTGTCCCATAGTGTCCAGGGATGTGCAGGTTAAGGTGGATTGGCCTTGGGAAATTGTCCCATAGTGCCCAGGGATGTGCAGCTTAGGGTGGATTGGCCATGGGAAATTGTCCCATAGTGCCCAGGGGTGTGCAGGTTAAGGTGGATCGGCCATGGGAAACGCGTGGTTATAGGGAAAGGGTCAGGTGTGGGTGTGGGGACGGGTGTGATGCTCGTTGGAGGATCAGTGTGGACTCAGTGGGCCAAATCTATGATTCGATATCTGAGTG
The DNA here is from genome assembly GCF_047496795.1 of Chiloscyllium punctatum. Lineage (NCBI taxonomy): Eukaryota > Metazoa > Chordata > Chondrichthyes > Orectolobiformes > Hemiscylliidae > Chiloscyllium > Chiloscyllium punctatum. Next base: position 6,831,210 of record NC_092766.1, read on the forward strand.
AAATCTTCAAGATATTGACAGGAAATACCAGGGTTGATACAGATAAAACTATTTGCACTGGTTGGGAATTCTGGAACTAGGGGGAGTAGTCTGAGAATTAGGGTCAGAGTGTTCAGGAGAGATGTTAGGAATCACTTCTACACACAATGTGGAAGAGATTTCCAAATCTCTCACCCTAACAGCAAGGGATGCTCGGTCTGTGGTCAGATTCGAATCTGAGAGAGGGTGTATTTTGTTAAGCCAAGATATTCCGGGATAGGGGGCCAAAGGTCACTCTCTGGCGTTGAGCCACAGATCAACTATGACCTCATTGAGTGGCGGAACAGGCTCGAGGGGCTGAAGAGTCTCCTCGGGTTCCAATGATGAGCAAGGTTGTTCCAACTGGAAGTGGAGGAAACAGTACCAGCGTGTCCCAGCAGATGGCAGCATCCCTCAGCTGATTGCTGCTCTTGCCCACACATAGAGAGAGAGAGAGGACATTCAGGGTAAGACTCCTGTGATAGCCCTTCAATCGCCAGCGTCTCTCCAGCGCCCTAGTATACCTACTCGCCAAAGTGCCCTCTGGCACTAGCTAGCGGAGTTAGCGCACACCAGCAGATCTTAGCCTGGAAGGCACCCTCCCTGGTGTTTATGCTTCCAGTTTGAGGTCTCATTCCCACTCTCTGTTCCCTCGTCAGGGGGTGGGTACCTGTGCCCGCCATCTGTTCTGGAATTTGCAGCTGCACGAGGGACATGATTCAGCCCCGTTTCTCCCCCAGGCCAGCTTTAGCACATAATGCACCTAACAACAGTTAGGGGACAGAGAAGGAGGGTCGGTGTCAGGGGAGTGAGGGGTAAATGAGGAATCATTGGCGGGGGGGGGTGGGCTGACCACGTCAAGAGGGTAAAGAGGGGGGGCGCTGTGGGGGTAAACACGCAAGGACTGTGATGCCCCTCGCAGTCGGATAGCTGGGCCAAGTGGAAACCATACACCCTCCAACTATGGGACAATTTCCCTATGGCCAATCCACCCTGACCTACACATCCCTGGACACTATGGGACAATTTCCCATGGCCAATCCACCCTGACCTACACATCCCTGGACACTATGGGACAATTTCCCATGGCCAATCCACCCTAACCTGCACATCCCTGGGCACTATGGGACAATTTCCCATGGCCAATCCACCCTAACCTGCACATCCCTGGGCACTATGGGACAATTTCCCATGGCCAACCCACCCTAACCTGTACATCCCAGGGCACTGTGGGACAATTTCCCACGGCCAACCCACCCTAACCTGTACATCCCAGGGCACTATGGGACAATTTCCCATGGCCAACCCACCCTAACCTGTACATCCCAGGGCACTATGGGACAATTTCCCATGGCCAATCCACCCTAACCTGTACATCCCAGGGCACTATGGGACAATTTCCCATGGCCAATCCACCCTAACCTGCACATCCCTGGACACTATGGGACAATTTCCCATCGCCAACCCACCCTAACCTGCACATCCCTGGGCACTATGGGACAATTTCCCACGGCCAACCCACCCTAACCTGTACATCCCAGGGCACTATGGGACAATTTCCCATGGCCAATCCACCCTAACCTGCCCATGTTTGAACTGTGGGAGGAAACCAGAGTACCTGGGGGAAACCCACGCGGACATTGGCGGGGGGGGCAGAATGTACAAACTCTGCCCAGCCAGTCACCGGAGAGTGGAATCGAACCCGGGCCCGATCTTGCTTCATCCTGAAACGTTGATTCTCCTGCTCCTCGGGTGCTGCCTGACCTGCTGCGCTTTCCTAGCGCCACACACTCTCGCCTCTGCTCTCCATTGTCTTGTGGACCGCACTGTCTCCTCGTGTTAACCACTGGGCCCCACCGACTCTGCCAGTGCAGGTTATAGAAACGGTGATGGCTTAAGGAGCGGTTTCATTAACTGGTTTAACACAGGAGGAGATCTGGTCAGGCCTTCTTCAGCTCATTGAGGGAGCAGTTCAATTTAACCTGTCTGTTCCCCCCCTTCCCTCCACAAAGAGCCCTCTGGCATTCTCCTGAGCCCTTACCCACTCCAAGGCTGTGATCCTGTTTAAAGTTATGATTCGGAGATGCCGGTGTCGGACTGGGGTGTACAAAGTTAAGAATCACACGACACCAGGTTATAATTCAACTTGCAGAGTTACGTTGCACTTTGCTCAAAAACTGCATGAATTCATGTAAAACTCCGTTATCTCACTTTTCAGAGTAGAATCCATCTAAACATCACGGCACAGACAGAGAACGCAGGGGACTAACACCTTCAACATATTGTCCAGCTAACACTCATTGTTCCAGCTAACCTGAGAATGCTACTTTTAAATAAAAAAGATTTTGTGATTTACACATGAAAGAACTGAAACTATCATGGTCATTCTAACAGATGAGACTGAAGGTATTTTTCAAAGTATAATTTCAGTTACAGCACCCGAAACTTTTGCTATAAATCCTACCTCTTACCATTGTGCACTGCACAACCACCTGGTGAAGGAGTGTCGCTCCGAAAGCTAGTGCTTCCAATTCAACCTGTTGGACTATAACCCGGGGTTGTGTGGTTTTTAACTGTTTAAAGTTGGTAATCCTTCCTCTGATCATCTCAGCCAGTGCATCCTCTGAGTGCTCTCTCAGGCAAAATAGAAAAGTACCAGGGCTGCCCACCCCCCCAGTGCTGCCCACCACCCCCCAGTGCTGCCCACCCCCCCAGTGCTTCCCACCTCCCCAGTGCTGCCCACCTCCCCAGTGCTTCCCACCTCCCCAGTGCTTCCCACCTCCCCAGTGCTTCCCACCCCCCCAGTGCTGCCCACCCCCCCAGTGCTTCCCACCCCCCCAGTGCTGCCCACCCCCCCAGTGCTGCCCATCCCCCAGTGCTGCCCACCTCCCCAGTGCTACCCACCCCCTCAGTGCTTCCCACCTCCCCAGTGCTTCCCACCTCCCCAGTGCTGCCCACCCCCCCCAGTGCTTCCCACCTCCCCAGTGCTGCCCACCCCCCCAGTGCTGCCCACCCCCTCAGTGCTTCCCACCTCCCCAGTGCTGCCCACCTCCCCAGTGCTGCCCACCCCCCCAGTGCTGCCCACCCCCCCAGTGCTGCCCACCCCCTCAGTGCTGCCCACCCCCTCAGTGCTGCCCACCCCCCAGTGATGCCCACCTCCCCAGTGCTGCCCACCCCCCCAGTGCTGCTCACCTCCCCAGTGCTGCCCACCTCCCCAGTTGCTTCTGTAGTGAGTGCCCCTGTCCCATCAGGGTGCTCTGAGAAGGGGGAGGGGAGGGACAGGCTGGCAAGCTGAGGGTTTCAGGCAAGGACTGGCTTCCAATGTCCCAAAAAACCACACACAGACACAGACACACACACAGACACACACAGTCACACACACACAGTCACACACACACACACACACACACAGACACACACACAGACACACACACACACACACACACACACACAGTCACACACACACACACAGTCACACACACACACAGACACATACACACACACACACAGACACACACACAGACACACGCACAGACACACACACACAGACACACACAGACACAGACACACACACACTCACACAGACACACTCACACAGACACACACACAGACACACACACACACACACACAGACACACACACACAGACACACACACACAGACACACGCACAGACACACACACACAGACACACAGACACACACAGACACACACACACACACACACACACACAGACACACACACACAGTCACAGACACACACACACTCACACAGACACACACACACTCACACAGACACACACACACACACACACACACACACAGACACATACACACACACACACAGACACACACAGACACACACACAGACACACACACACACAGACACATACACAATCACACACAGACACATACACACACACACACAGACACACATACAGACACACACACAGAGTCACAGACACACACACACAGACACACAGACACACACACACACACACACACTGAGAAGCAGGAGTGCGTAGCTCAGTCTGTGTCTGGCACTGAAAGGGTCAAAGAATCCAGTCCCACTGCAGATTCACGTACTGCTGCTCAGACCACCCACACCTCACCCTCACCCTCTCTCTCTCTCTCTCCCCTCCCCACAATCTCATTCTTTCCATTTGCCTGGCATGATGCGGGGGATATTGACCTGGCAAGGAAATTGACTGCATTGAAATCCGACAGCCCTGTCTGCGATAAGCCCAGAGGCTGTGGACAGGAGCCGGGGCTTTGCTGTGACTGAGGGACAGACAGATTCCCGTGAGGGCGTTGGGGATGGTTTGCTGGATGGGAGACTGAGATGAGAGCTTCCAGCCTTGAAACGGAGAGGAAGGTGGACGTTGGTGAGGGGGGTGGGCAAGTGAATCTCTGCTCACAAAGCCCCGAATTCACGGGATCCTCAGCAACGTCGCTCCAAGCAAGAGAGTCCAGTTTGTGAGGGAAGAGGAGAGACACCACAGGGGGGGACAGGAGAGAGAGAGAGAGGGAGAGAGTGTCACTCTACAGCAGTGAGGGAACCTGTGAAGAAGCAGCAGAGAGACCGTGTGACAGTGAGAGGAGAGTGGGACGGGGGTGGGGGGGGGAGGAGGGATTGCACGTGCAAGTGACAAAAGAGAGAGTGAGAGTATGAGAGGTGTAATCGAGAGAGGGAGTGTGAGAGGGGAGGTGTGATCGAGAGAGGGAGCGTGAGAGGGGAGGTGTGATCGAGAGAGGGAGTGTGAGAGGGGAGGTGTAATCGAGAGAGGGAGTGTGAGAGGGGAGGTGTAATCGAGAGAGGGAGTGTGAGAGGGGAGGTGTGATCGAGAGAGGGAGTGTGAGAGGGGAGGTGTGATCGAGAGAGGGAGTGTGAGAGGGGAGGTGTGATCGAGAGAGGGAGTGTGAGAGGGGAGGTGTGATCGAGAGAGGGAGTGTGAGAGGGGAGGTGTGATCGAGAGAGGGAGTGTGAGAGGGGAGGTGTGATCGAGAGAGGGAGTGTGAGAGGGGAGGTGTGATCGAGAGAGGGAGCGTGAGGGGGAGGTGTGATCGAGAGAGGGAGTGTGAGAGGGGAGGTGTGATCGAGAGAGGGAGCGTGAGAGGGGAGGTGTGATCGAGAGAGGGAGTGTGAGAGGGGAGGTGTGATCGAGAGAGGGAGTGTGAGAGGAGAGGTGTGATCGAGAGAGGGAGTATGAGAGGGGAGGTGTGATCGAGAGAGGGATCGTGAGAGGGGAGGTGTGATTGAGGGAGGGAGTGTGAGAGGCAAGAGGGTAAAGGTGAGGAAGGATGTGTGATGGAAAAAGGAGAGGAGAGGTTGTGTGAGAACGGTATACAGGGTTAGTGTGAAAGAGTGTCTGAGAGATAGGAGTGTGTGAGAGAGGAGTGTGTGCATGAGAGTGTAACAGGGGAGTGTGTGAGGGGCAGGGTGTGTGAGTGAGTGTGTTTGCGTGTGCGTGAGTGTGTGAGGGGCAGGGTGTGTGTGTGAGTGAGTGTGCGTGTGTGTGCGTGTGAGTGTGTGAGGGGCAGGGAGTGTGCGTGTGTGTGAGTGAGTGTGTGAGGGGCAGGGTGTGTGAGTGAGTGTGTGTGTGTGTGCGTGTGAGTGTGTGAGGGGCAGGGTGTGTGAGTGAGTGTGTTTGCGTGTGCGTGAGTGTGTGAGGGGCAGGGAGTGTGTGCGTGTGTGAGTGTGAGCGAGACGAGCCAGGCAGGATGGGTTTGTGATGAGCTGCCAGTGTTCGGAGGATGGTGCTGACGACCTTACCAGTGGGCAGTGCCGGTGTGCCTCGGAGTGACTCTGGGAGGTTGCTGGAGGGTTGGAGTGGCACCATTTGGCTGCGTTGGCTACTCTGGGCCCTGTGTGCCCACCTGCAGCTCGGGGGAGCCCCTGAGCCAGAGCTGCTGACCATCGCTGTGGTGTTGCCTCAGAACAACACCTCGTACCCGTGGGTTTGGCAGAGAGTGGGCCCAGCTGTCCGCCTGGCACAGGACACCATTAACAAGGAGCCCTGGTTGTTGTCTGGGCACCACCTGACCCACGTCTTTGGTAACTGTGAGGACGAGCTGGGCACCTGCTCCGAGTCCATTGCCCCCTTGGTGGCCGTGGACCTCAAGTTCTCGAATGACCCGAACGTCTTTGTGGGACCCGGCTGTGTGTACACAGCGGCGCCCGTGGCCCGTTTCACCGGGCACTGGAAGGTGCCGATGCTGACGGCTGGCGCACCCGCCTACGGTTTCTCCCTCAGGTCTGCCAGCTACCCCCTGCTGACCAGGACTGGGCCGTCCCACCGCAAACTGGGTGAGTACGTGACCTCCATCCACCAGCTCTTCGACTGGACAAGGCGAGCGCTGTTCATCTACAACGATGAGAAGACAGACGACCGGCCGTGCTACTTCACTGTCGAGGGCCTGTACCAGGAGGTGCCCAAGTTCGGGAACCTCACCGTCTTCGACATCCCCTTCAAAGAGAGCGCAGCCATCGACTACAACTTTCTGATCCAGGAGATCAGACGGAAAGGGCGCAGTGAGTACCGAAACGCCAGCTAAACCCCTGGCCCTGCACCCCAACAGTGTGCACACAGGCCGTTCAGCCCATTCAGTCTACATCCAACCCGGACCAACCACAGCCCATCCCTGTAACCCTGCATTTCCCATGGCCAATCCACCCTGACCTACACATCCCTGGGCACTATGGGACAATTTCCCATGGCCAACCCACCCTAACCTTCACATCCCTGGGCACTATGGGACAATTTCCCATGACCAACCCACCCTAACCTACACATCCCTAGGCACTGTGGGACAATTTCCCACGGCCAATCCACCCTAACCTGCACATCCCTGGGCACTATGGGACAATTTCCCACGGCCAATCCACCCTAACCTGCACATCCCTGGGCACTATGGGACAATTTCCCACGGCCAATCCACCCTAACCTGCACATCCCTGGACACTATGGGACAATTTCCCACGGCCAATCCACCCTAACCTGTCTGTCTTTGGACTCTGGGAGGAAACCGGAGCACCCGGAGGAAACCCACGTAGACGTTGCGGGAGAATTCCATACCAACCAAGTCTGGAATCGAACTCGGGTCCCTGGCACTATGAGGCAGCAGTGCTAACCACTGAGCCAGCTGTAATTCAGGAGCAATCTGGCACAGGAGGAGGCCCTTCAGCCCACTACCCAAGAGCAACCCAATCGGACCAGCTCCCTCCTATTCCCTCCCTCCCCTGTTTAAAGGTTCCCATTGAATCCAATGGGACTTGAATCAGGACTTTCTCCCCACTCCCCTCCCCCCCCACTCCCCATGCCACCGAGTCCCCCATTCTCCCCCCACTCCCCGTGGGAGCGAGTCCCCCATTCTCCCCCCCCACTCCCCATGCCACCGAGTCCCCCATTCTCCCCCCACTCCCCCTGGGAGCGAGTCCCCCATTCTCCCCCCCCACTCCCCGTGGGAGCGAGTCCCCCATTCTCCCCCCCCACTCCCCGTGGGAGCGAGTCCCCCATTCTCCCCCCCCACTCCCCGTGGGAGTGAGTCCCCCATTCTCCCCCCCCACTCCCCGAGGGAGTGAGTCCCCCATTCTCCCCCCCCCACTCCCCGTGGGAGTGAGTCCCCCATTCTCCCCCCACTCCCTGTGGGAGTGAGTCCCCCATTCTCCCCCCCCACTCCCCGAGGGAGTGAGTCCCCCATTCTCCCCCCCCACTCCCTGTGGGAGTGAGTCCCCCCACTCTCCCCCCCCACTCCCCGTGGGGAGCGAGTCCCCCATTCTCCCCCCACTCCCCGTGGGGAGCGAGTCCCCCATTCTCCCCCCACTCCCTGTGGGAGTGAGTCCCCCATTCTCCCCCCCCACTCCCCGTGGGAGTGACTCCCCCATTCTCCCCCCACTCCCCGTGGGAGTGAGTCCCCCATTCTCCCCCCACTCCCCGTGGGGAGCAAGTCCCCCATTCTCTCCCCCCACTCCCCGTGGGAGTGAGTCCCCCATTCTCCCCCCACTCCCCGTGGGGAGCAAGTCCCCCATTCTCTCCCCCCACTCCCCGTGGGAGTGAGTCCCCCATTCTCCCCCCACTCCCCGTGGGGAGCAAGTCCCCCATTCTCTCCCCCCACTCCCCGTGGGAGCAAGTCCCCCATTCTCTCCCCCCACTCCCCGTGGGGAGTGACTCCCCCATTCTCCCCCCCACTCCCCGTGGGGAGTGACTCCCCCATTCTCCCCCCACTCCCTGTGGGAGTGAGTCCCCCATTCTCCCCCCCCCACTCCCCGTGAGAGTGAGTCCCCCATTCTCCCCCCCCACTCCCCGTGGGAGTGAGTCCCCCATTCTCTCCCCCTACTCCCCGTGGGAGCGAGTCCCCCATTCTCCCCCCCACTCCCCGTGGGAGCGAGTCCCCCATTCTCTCCCCCCACTCCCCGTGGGAGTGAGTCCCCCACTCTCCCCCCCCACTCCCCGTGGGAGCGAGTCCCCCATTCTCCCCCCCACTCCCTGTGGGAGCGAGTCCCCCATTCTCCCCCCCCACTCCCCGTGGGAGTGAGTCCCCCATTCTCCCCCCCCACTCCCCGTGGGGAGCGAGTCCCCCATTCTCCCCCCCCACTCCCCGTGGGAGTGAGTCCCCCATTCTCCCCCCCACTCCCCGTGGGGAGTGAGTCCCCCATTCTCCCCCCACTCCCTGTGGGAGCGAGTCCCCCATTCTCCCCCCCCACTCCCCGTGGGAGTGAGTCCCCCATTCTCCCCCCCCACTCCCTGTGGGAGTGAGTCCCCCATTCTCCCCCCCACTCCCTGTGGGAGCGAGTCCCCCATTCTCCCCCCACTCCCCGTGGGAGTGAGTCCCCCATTCTCCCCCCCACTCCCTGTGGGAGTGAGTCCCCCATTCTCCCCCCCCACTCCCTGTGGGAGTGAGTCCCCCATTCTCCCCCCCCACTCCCTGTGGGAGTGAGTCCCCCATTCTCCCCCCCACTCCCCGTGGGGAGTGAGTCCCCCATTCTCCCCCCACTCCCCGTGGGGAGTGAGTCCCCCATTCTCCCCCCACTCCCTGTGGGAGTGAGTCCCCCATTCTCCCCCCCCACTCCCTGTGGGAGTGAGTCCCCCATTCTCCCCCCCACTCCCCGTGGGAGCGAGTCCCCCATTCTCCCCCCACTCCCCGTGGGAGTGAGTCCCCCATTCTCCCCCCACTCCCCGTGGGGAGTGAGTCCCCCATTCTCCCCCCACTCCCCGTGGGGAGTGAGTCCCCCATTCTCCCCCCCCACTCCCCATGGGAGCGAGCCCCCTAGTCTTCTTCAACTCCCATAGTGCTGATTAAGAAGCTCGACACCATCCAGGGACAAAGCAACCCCCCCCCCCCACATTTGATTGGCCCCACGTCCACAGACACCAGGGCCTCCTGATTAACTCTGTCACACCCACCCACCGCTTGAACGGGGCAGCAGTGTAAACACAACTCCCAATGAGGACCAAACCGACCCTTCGGTACAACCCGTCCTGGCTCCTCGCTGGTTCTGGTCCTGGTGGTTGTTGGTGTATATCGAGATGGAAAGGGGAATGGTGATGTATTCCTGAGGGTAGGGGGAGCAGGCAGGGAAGGGAACTCCGGCATGGTGAGTTTCAGCAGAGGGAGGGTCACAGAGGTCAAATCGCCAGGACCCTGATGGAACTGGGGGGGGGGGGGGGGGGGCGGGGGGGAGACCGACACACGCCGGGGTTGGGGAGGACGCTTCGGAGGGACTGATCGTCAAGTTGCGCTTCGGGCTGAGCGCTCACTCATCGGGAAGCCTTGAAACAGGGGGTGGGGTTGCGGTAACCCTCTGGGAAAGGGGGTTGAGGCCGCTGTGGCCTGAGGCTAGGAGGCACCTCCTCTCTCCAGGGCGTTGGGGGACCGTTTGGAATCCGCCCCCGTCCCACAACCCCGCAGAGAATCGGGGGGGGGGGGGGGGGGGGGGGGGGGGGTGGGGTGGGGAGGGGGTGCCCGGATCCTAGCAGCGGCTGGAGGGGCCGAACGGCTGCCAGAGAGCTGAGGGAGGGGTGTTGGCGGCAGGAACTGACGTCTGACGGCCTGTCGTTATTGCTCTCGCCCACAATGCCCCCCCCCCCGCGCCCCGGACAGTCATCTACATTTGTTGCTCTCCGGACACATTCCGCCAGTTGATGCTCACTGCCAGGAGGGCAGGCCTGACCAACGGGGACTACGTTTTCTTCCACGTCGATGTCTTCGGGGAGAGCCTCCAGGGAGGGCGCGGGCAGGGAGCCCTGTTGCCATGGAAACGGCAGGACCCAGAGGACCAGGATGCCAAAGAGGCCTACAGGGTGAGTGTGCCACCACTGCAGATGGAGGGAATTACCCCCCCCCCCCCCCCCGCCCTCCCTACACACCCCTCCCTCCGCCAAGACTGGGGCAGGGTGCTGGCCGCGGGATACTATCCCGGGATTATTAATCCAGAGAGCCCCGGGAACGCTCTGGGGACTCCCACTGGCTTCATTGAATTTGATGGAGATCGGATTGTGGAGTCACATGATGAGCAGGAAACCAATTCCTGAATTCCCAGATCCTGGATCCCACTGCTCTCGACTCCTTTCGATCCCAGATCTCTCCCATCCCAGAACCCTCTGCTCCTGACTCCCTCTGATGCCCTTCCCTCTGATCCCAGCTCCCTCTGATCCCGGCTCCCTCTGATCCCGGCTCCCTCTGATCCCGGCTCCCTCTGATCCTGGCTCCCTCTGATCCCGGCTCCCTTTGATTCCCCTCCCTTGGATGAAGCTCCCTCTGCTTCCGGACACTATGATCCCGGCTCCCTCTCTGTATTTCTGCCTGCCTGGATTTGCGGCGTCCTCCCCTCCCTATCCCTCTCCCCCCACTCCCTTATCATTCTCTCCCTTTCTCCCTTGTGGGGTGTGGGGAGTGTGTGTGTGTGTGTGTATGTGTGGGGTGTGTGTGGGAGGTGTGTGTGTGGGGGGGGAAGGGGTGTGGGGTGTGGGTTTGTGTGGGGTGGGTGTGGGGTGTGTGCGGTATATGTGTGGGTGTGATGTGTGTTTGTGTGGGGTGTGTGTGTCATGTGTGTGTGTTGGGTGTGTGTGGGATGGGTGTGTGGGGTGTGCGTGTGTGGGTTGTGTGTGTGTGTGGGGGGTGTGGTATGTGTGGGGGGGGTGGTGTGTGTGTGGGGGGTGTGTGTGGGGTGTATGTGTGTGGGGTGTGTGTGTGGGGTGTTTGTATGCGGTGTGTGTATGTGTGGTGTGTGTGTGTGGGGTGTGTTTATGTGGGGTGTGTGTATGTGGGGTGTGTATGTGGCGTGTGTGTGTGGGGTGTGTGTGTGCGGGTGGGTGTGTGTGTGTGGGTGTGTGTGTGGGTGTGTGTGTGCGCGTGGGTGTGTGTGTGGGGGGTGTGTGTGTGATGTGTGTGTGTGGGGTGTGTTTATGTGGGGTGTGTGTATGTGGAGTGTGTATGTGGGGTGTGTGTGTGTGTGGGTGTGGGTGTGTGTGTGGGGTGTCTGTATGTGTGTAGGTTGTGTGTGGGGTGTGTGTGGGTTGTGTGTACATGGGGTGTGTGTATGTGGGGTGTGTGTGTGGTGTGTGTGTATGTGGGGTGTGTGTGTATGTGGGGTGTGTGTGTGGGGTGTGTGTGTGTGTGCTGTGTATGTGTGGGGTGTGTGTGTGTGGGGTGTGTGTGTGGGGTGTGTGTGTGTGTGTGTGTGTGTGTGGGGGGGTGTGGTGTGTGTGTGGGGTGTGTGTGTGGGGTGTGTGTGGTGTGAGCGTCGGTGTGTGGGGTGTGTGTGTGTGTATGTGTGGGGTGTGTGTGTGGGAGGTGTGTGTGGGGTGTGTGTGTGTGGGGTGTGTGGGGGGGTGTGTGTGTGAGGTGTGTTTGTGGGGTGTGTTTGTGGGGTGTGTGTGTGGGATGAGTGTGTGGGGCGTGTGTGGGGGGTGTTTATGTGTGTGTGGGGTGTATGTGGGGCGTGTGTGTGGGTGTGTGTGTGTGGGGGTGTGTGTGGGGTGTGTGTGTGGGGTGTGGGTTTGTGTGGGATGTGTGTGGGGGGTATGTGTGTGGGATGTGTGTGGGGCGTGTGTGGGGTATGTGAGTGTGTGCGTGCGGGTGGGTGTGTGTGGGTGGGTGTGTGTGGGGTGTGTGTGTGGGTGAGTGTGTGTGGTGTGAGTGTGGGTATGTGGGGGGTGTGTGTGTGGTGTGTGTGGTGTATGTGTGGGGTGTGTGTGTGGTGTTTGTGTGTGGAGTGTGTGTGTTGGTGTGTGTGTGGGGTGTATGTGTGCGCGTGTGTGTGTGTGGGGGTGTGTGTGTGTGGGGTGTGTGTGTGGAGTGGGTGTGTGTGTGCGGGTGTGCGTGTATGTGGGGTGTGTGTGTGTGTAGGGGTGTGTGTGGGGAGTGTGTGTGGGGTGTGTGTGAGTGGTGTGTGTGGGTATGGAGTGTGTGTGTGGGGGGAAGGGGTGTGGGGTGTGGGTTTGTGTGGGGTGGGTGTGGGGTGTGTGCGGTATGTGTGTGGGTGTGATGTGTGTTTGTGTGGGGTGTGTGGGGGGTGTGTGTGTCGTGTGTGTGTGTCGGGTGTGTGTGTTGGGTGTGTGTGGGGTGGTGTGTGTGTGGGGGTGTGTGTGTGGGGTGTATGTGTGTGGTATGTGTGTGTGTGGGTGTTTGTATGGGGTGTGTGTGTGTGCGTGCGGGTGGGTGTGTGTGTGTGGGTGTGTGTGTGGGGTGTGTGTATGTGGGGTGTGTGTATGTGTGGTGTGTGTATGTGGGGTGTGTATGTGGGGCGTGTGTGTGGGGTGTGTGTGTGTGGGGTGTGTGTGGGGTGTGTGTATGTGGGGTGTGTATGTGGGGTGTGTGTGTGGGGTGTGGGTTTGTGTGGGATGTGTGTGGGGGGTATGTGTGTGGGATGTGTGTGGGGCGTGTGTGGGGTATGTGAGTGTGTGCGTGCGGGTGGGTGTGTGTGGGTGGGTGTGTGTGGGGTGTGTGTGTGGGTGAGTGTGTGTGGTGTGAGTGTGGGTATGTGGGGGGTGTGTGTGTGGTGTGTGTGGTGTATGTGTGGGGTGTGTGTGTGGTGTTTGTGTGTGGAGTGTGTGTGTTGGTGTGTGTGTGGGGTGTATGTGTGCGCGTGTGTGTGTGTGGGGGTGTGTGTGTGTGGGGTGTGTGTGTGGAGTGGGTGTGTGTGTGCGGGTGTGCGTGTATGTGGGGTGTGTGTGTGTGTAGGGGTGTGTGTGGGGAGTGTGTGTGGGGTGTGTGTGAGTGGTGTGTGTGGGTATGGAGTGTGTGTGTGGGGGGAAGGGGTGTGGGGTGTGGGTTTGTGTGGGGTGGGTGTGGGGTGTGTGCGGTATGTGTGTGGGTGTGATGTGTGTTTGTGTGGGGTGTGTGGGGGGTGTGTGTGTCGTGTGTGTGTGTCGGGTGTGTGTGTTGGGTGTGTGTGGGGTGGTGTGTGTGTGGGGGTGTGTGTGTGGGGTGTATGTGTGTGGTATGTGTGTGTGTGGGTGTTTGTATGGGGTGTGTGTGTGTGCGTGCGGGTGGGTGTGTGTGTGGGTGTGTGTGGGGGGTGTGTGTATGTGGGGTGTGTGTATGTGTGGTGTGTGTATGTGGGGTGTGTATGTGGGGCGTGTGTGTGGGGTGTGTGTGTGTGGGGTGTGTGTGGGGTGTGTGTGTGGGGTGTGTGTAGGTGGGGTGTGTGTAGGGTGTGTGTGTGGGGTGTGTGTGGGGTGTGTGTGGGGTGTGTGTGGGGTGTGTGTAGGTGGGGTGTGTGTGTAGGGTGTGTGTGTGGGGTGTGTGTGGGGGGTGTGTGTGCATGTGGGGTATGTGTGTGCGCGTACGGGTGTGTGTGTGTGGGGTGTGTGTGTGTGTGACTGTCGGTGTGTGGGGGGCGTGTGTGTGGGGTGTGTGTGTAGGGTGTGTGTGTGGGGGGTGTGTGTGCATGTGGGGTATGTGTGTGTGCTTGTGGGTGTGTGTGTGTGTGTGTATGTGTGGGGTGTGTGTGTGTGGTGTGACTGTCGGTGTATGTGGGGTGTGTGTGGGGGGTGTGTATGTGTGTGGGTGTGTGTATGTGGGGTGGGTGTATGTGGGATGTGTATGTGGGGTGTGTGTGTGGGGTGTGTGTGTGTGTGGTGTGACTGTCGGTGTATGTGGGGTGTGTGTGGGGGGTGTGTATGTGTGTGGGTGTGTGTGGGGTGTCTGTATGTGTGTAGGGTGTGTGTGTGTGTGGTGTGACTGTCGGTGTATGTGGGGTGTGTGTGGGGGGTGTGTATGTGTGTGGGTGTGTGTGGGGTGTCTGTATGTGTGTAGGGTGTGTGTGTGGGATGTGTGTGGGGGGTGTGTGTATGTGGGTGTGTGTATGTGGGGTGGGTGTATGTGGGATGTGTATGTGGGGTGTGTGTGGGGGGTGTGTGTGTGTGGGTGTGTGTGTGTGGGTGTGTGTGTGGGGTGTATGTGTAGGGTGTGTGTGTGGGGTGTGTGTGGGGGGTGTGTGTATGTGGGTGTGTGTATGTGGGGTGGGTGTATGTGGGATGTGTATGTGGGGTGTGTGTGTGGGGGGTGTGTGTGTGTGGGTGTGTGCGTGCTGTGTATGTGTGGGGTGTGTGTGTGGGGTGTGTGTGTGTGGGGTGTGTGTAGATGGGGTGTGTGTGGGGTGTATGTGTGCGCGTGTGTGTGTGTGGGGGTGTGTGTGTGTGGGGTGTGTGTGTGGAGTGGGTGTGTGTGTGCGGGTGTGCGTGTATGTGGGGTGTGTGTGTGTAGGGGTGTGTGTGGGGAGTGTGTGTGGGGTGTGTGTGAGTGGTGTGTGTGGGTATGGAGTGTGTGTGTGGGGGGAAGGGGTGTGGGGTGTGGGTTTGTGTGGGGTGGGTGTGGGGTGTGTGCGGTATGTGTGTGGGTGTGATGTGTGTTTGTGTGGGGTGTGTGGGGGGTGTGTGTGTCGTGTGTGTGTGTCGGGTGTGTGTGTTGGGTGTGTGTGGGGTGGTGTGTGTGTGGGGGTGTGTGTGTGGGGTGTATGTGTGTGGTATGTGTGTGTGTGGGTGTTTGTATGGGGTGTGTGTGTGTGCGTGCGGGTGGGTGTGTGTGTGTGGGTGTGTGTGTGGGGTGTGTGTATGTGGGGTGTGTGTATGTGTGGTGTGTGTATGTGGGGTGTGTATGTGGGGCGTGTGTGTGGGGTGTGTGTGTGTGGGGTGTGTGTGGGGTGTGTGTGTGGGGTGTGTGTAGGTGGGGTGTGTGTGTAGGGTGTGTGTGTGGGGTGTGTGTGGGGGGTGTGTGTGGGGTGTGTGTGGGGTGTGTGTGGGGTGTGTGTAGGTGGGGTGTGTTTGTAGGGTGTGTGTGGGGGGTGTGTGTGCATGTGGGGTATGTGTGTGCACGTACGGGTGTGTGTGTGTGGGTGTGTGTGGGGTGTGTGTGTGTGTGACTGTCGGTGTGTGGGGGGCGTGTGTGTGGGGTGTGTGTGTAGGGTGTGTGTGTGGGGGGTGTGTGTGCATGTGGGGTATGTGTGTGTGCTTGTGGGTGTGTGTGTGTGTGTGTGTGTGTGGAGTGTGTGTGTGTGGTGTGACTGTCGGTGTATGTGGGGTGTGTGTGGGGGGTGTGTATGTGTGTGGGTGTGTGTATGTGGGGTGGGTGTATGTGGGATGTGTATGTGGGGTGTGTGTGTGGGGTGTGTGTGTGTGTGGTGTGACTGTCGGTGTATGTGGGGTGTGTGTGGGGGTGTGTATGTGTGTGGGTGTGTGTGGGGTGTCTGTATGTGTGTAGGGTGTGTGTGTGTGTGGTGTGACTGTCGGTGTATGTGGGGTGTGTGTGGGGGGTGTGTATGTGTGTGGGTGTGTGTGGGGTGTCTGTATGTGTGTAGGGTGTGTGTGTGGGATGTGTGTGGGGGGTGTGTGTGTGTGGGTGTGTGTGTGGGGTGTATGTGTAGGGTGTGTGTGTGGGGTGTGTGTGGGGGGTGTGTGTATGTGGGTGTGTGTATGTGGGGTGGGTGTATGTGGGATGTGTATGTGGGGTGTGTGTGTGGGGGGTGTGTGTGTGTGGGTGTGTGCGTGCTGTGTATGTGTGGGGTGTGTGTGTGGGGTGTGTGTGTGTGGGGTGTGTGT
>NC_092766.1:6852264-6879764 GCF_047496795.1 Chiloscyllium punctatum
GCGTGTGTGGGGGGTGTTTGTGTGTGTGGGGTGTATGTGGGGCGTGTGTGTGGGTGTGTGTGTGTAGGGTGTGTGTGTGGGGTGTGTGTGTGGGTGTGTGTGTGGGGTGTGTGTGTGGGGTGTGGGTTTGTGTGGGGTGTGTGTGGGGGGTGTTTGTGTGTGGGAGGGGTGTGTGTGGGTGTGTGTGTGTGTGTGGTGTGTGTGGTGTGTGTGTGTGGTGTGTGTGTATATGTGTGTGTGGGTGTGTGGTGTGTGTGGTGTGTGTGTATATGTGTGTGTGGGTGTGTGGTGTGTGTGTGTGTGTGGTGTGTGTGTGGTGTGTGTGGTGTGTGTGTGTGGGGTGTGTGTGTGTGTGTGGTGTGTGTGGTGTGTATGTGTGTGTGTGGTGTGTGTATGTGTGTGTGTGGTGTGTGTGGTGTGTATGTGTGTGTGTGGTGTGTGTATGTGTGTGTGTGGTGTGTGTGTGTGTGTGTGTGTGTGTGTGTGTATGTGTGTGTGTGGTGTGTGTATGTGTGTGTGTGGTGTGTGGTGTGTATGTGTGTGTGTGTGTGTGTGTGTGTGTGTGGTGTGTGTGTGTGTGTATGTGTGTGTGTGGTGTGTGTATGTGTGTGTGTGGTGTGTGTGGTGTGTGTGTGTGTGTGTGTGTGGTGTGTGTGTGTGTGTGTGGTGTGTGTGTGTGTGTGTGTGTGTGTGTGGTGTGTGTGTGTGTGTTGGTGTCCCCCGATCCAGCTCCCTCTGTCAATGCCCCTGAAGTGTTTGGAAGGTCCGCCAAGTGGACCTTTAAGAATCTGAGTTCCCTGGTTGGGGCTGTTGGCCTGGTCCAGTCAGAGGCTCTGCTCAGTCTGAGGAGGTTGGCTCAGTGTCAGGGACTCTCACCTGTGGACATACAGGGTGACAGGATACCAGCCTGTGTGGTTATTTCAGTAACTCTGTCCTCACACAGTTGGAGAGGTTCCACATCCTGCCAGGCACTCAGTAAAGATATTACTTCCCCTGAATTCCTGTTGGAATTAATCGATGGGTCAGGATTATGACCGATGGGGAGTTATCCGGATTGGATGATTCGGGGCAGGGCAATGGTTGAGTGAGTAAGTTGCAGAATTTCTCCAATTGTGTCTCCCACCTGTTGTGTTCCCCTCTGACAGGCCGTCCTGGTTATAACGTTGAGGGAGCCTGACAACTGGGAATACCAACAGTTTCTGCACGATCTCAAACTCTACGCCAGGCAGTATTTCAATTTCACCATCGTCGATAGCCTGGTGAGTCACCGCGAGGTCAAAGTCCAGGGCGGTTCGAGGGCATCGGACTATATACCAGTCCGGTCACAGTCCCCTGCTCACCCAGTCCACTCGCAGAGGGACACACGGTTACCCTCCCTGTCCACACAGAGTCCAGCCTTCAGTGCTGAGGGAGTGGGCACTGTCAGAGGGTCAGTGCTGAGGGAGTGGGCACTGTCGGAGGGTCAGTGCTGAGGGAGTGGGCACTGTCGGAGGGTCAGTGCTGAGGGAGTGGGCACTGTCGGAGGGTCAGTGCTGAGGGAGAGCCGCACTGTCGGAGGGTCAGTGCTGGGGGAGTGGGCACTGTCGGAGGGTCAGTGCTGAGGGAGAGCCGCACTGTCGGAGGGTCAGTGCTGAGGGAGTGGGCACTGTCGGAGGGTGAGTGCTGACGGAGTGGGCACTGTCGGAGGGTCAGTGCTGAGGGAGTGGGCACTGTCGGAGGGTGAGTGCTGACGGAGTGGGCACTGTCGGAGGGTCAGTGCTGACGGAGTGGGCACTGTCGGAGGGTCAGTGCTGACGGAGTGGGCACTGTCGGAGGGTCAGTGCTGATGGAGTGCCGCACTGTCGGAGGGTCAGTGCTGACGGAGTGGGCACTGTCGGAGGGTCAGTGCTGAGGGAGTGGGCCCTGTCGGAGGGTCAGTCCTGAGGGAGTGGGCACTGTCAGAGGGTCAGTGCTGAGGGAGTGGGCCCTGTCGGAGGGTCAGTGCTGAGGGAGTGGGCCCTGTCGGAGGGTCAGTCCTGTGGGAGTGGGCACTGTCAGAGGGTCAGTGCTGAGGGAGTGGGCCCTGTCGGAGGGTCAGTGCTGAGGGAGTGGGCCCTGTCGGAGGGTCAGTCCTGAGGGAGTGGGCACTGTCAGAGGGTCAGTGCTGAGGGAGTGCCGCACTGTCGGAGGATCAGTGCTGAGGGAGTGGGCACTGTCGGAGGGTCAGTGCTGAGGGAGAGCCGCACTGTCGGAGGGTCAGTGCTGGGGGAGTGGGCACTGTCGGAGGGTCAGTGCTGAGGGAGAGCCGCACTGTCGGAGGGTCAGTGCTGAGGGAGTGGGCACTGTCGGAGGGTGAGTGCTGACGGAGTGGGCACTGTCGGAGGGTCAGTGCTGAGGGAGTGGGCACTGTCGGAGGGTGAGTGCTGACGGAGTGGGCACTGTCGGAGGGTCAGTGCTGAGGGAGTGCCACACTGTCGGAGGGTCAGTGCTGACGGAGTGGGCACTGTCGGAGGGTCAGTGCTGAGGGAGTGCCACACTGTCGGAGGGTCAGTGCTGACGGAGTGGGCACTGTCGGAGGGTCAGTGCTGAGGGAGTGGGCCCTGTCGGAGGGTCAGTCCTGAGGGAGTGGGCACTGTCAGAGGGTCAGTGCTGAGGGAGTGGGCCCTGTCGGAGGGTCAGTGCTGAGGGAGTGGGCACTGTCGGAGGGTCAGTGCTGAGGGAGTGGGCACTGTCGGAGGGTCAGTGCTGAGGGAGTGCCGCACTGTCGGAGGGTCAGTGCTGAGGGAGTGGGCACTGTCGGAGGGTCAGTGCTGAGGGAGTGGGCCCTGTCGGAGGGTCAGTGCTGAGGGAGTGGGCACTGTCGGAGGGTCAGTGCTGAGGGAGTGGGCACTGTCGGAGGGTCAGTGCTGAGGGAGTGCCGCACTATCGGAGGGTCAGTGCTGAGGGAGTGGGCCCTGTCGGAGGGTCAGTGCTGAGGGAGTGGGCCCTGTCGGAGGGTCAGTGCTGAGGGAGTGGGCACTGTCGGAGGGTCAGCGCTGAGGGAGTGGGCACTGTCGGAGGGTCAGTGCTGAGGGAGTGGGCACTGTCGGAGGGTCAGTGCTGAGGGAGTGCCGCACTGTCGGAGGGTCAGTGCTGAGGGAGTGGGCCCTGTCGGAGAGTCAGTGCTGAGGGAGTGGGCCCTGTCGGAGAGTCAGTGCTGAGGGAGTGGGCCCTGTCGGAGGGTCAGTGCTGAGTGCACTCTGACCTGTCACTTCCCCGGAGTATCTGTCAGGCCGTATCAATACCCCGGGGAACTCTGTGATAAGGCCAGCCTGATCACTGCTGCTTTCTGCCTCCTCCAGATGAACTACATTGCGGGAGCGTTCTATGATGGGATTATGCTCTATGCACACGCTCTGAACGAGACCCTGGCTGCAGGAGGGACCACCAGGAATGGGGTAGCCATTACCCAGCAGATGTGGAACCGAACCTTTCAGGGTAACCAGCCGAAAATCAATCCTCCAGATGAGTGTACATTTATCTCCCAGTGAGAGACAGAGGTAACAGTTAGAGAGAGAGAGAGGGGACTGAGAGACACCAGTCAGTGTACAGATATCTCCCTGAGAGAGAGAGAGGGGACTGAGAGACACCAGTCAGTGTACAGATATCTCCCTGAGAGAGGGGACTGAGAGACACCAGTCAGTGTACAGATATCTCCCTGAGAGAGAGAGAGGGGACTGAGAGACACCAGTCAGTGTACAGATATCTCCCAGAGAGAGAGAGGGGACTGAGAGACACCAGTCAGTGTACAGATATCTCCCTGAGAGAGAGAGAGGGGACTGAGAGACACCAGTCAGTGTACAGATATCTCCCCGAGAGAGAGAGGGGACTGAGAGACACCAGTCAATGTACAGATATCTCCCTGAGAGAGAGAGAGGACTGAGAGACACCAGTCAGTGTACAGATATCTCCCTGAGAGAGAGAGGGGACTGAGAGACACCAGTCAGTGTACAGATATCTCCCAGAGAGAGAGAGGGGACTGAGAGACACCAGTCAGTGTACAGATATCTCCCTGAGAGAGAGAGAGGGGACTGAGAGACACCAGTCAGCGTACAGATATCTCCCTGAGAGAGAGAGAGAGAGGGGACTGAGAGACACCAGTCAGTGTACAGATATCTCCCAGAGAGAGAGAGCGGGGATGAGAGACACCAGTCAGTGTACAGATATCTCCCTGAGAGAGGGGACTGAGAGACACCAGTCAGTGTGCAGATATCTCCCTGAGAGAGAGAGAGAGGGGACTGAGAGACACCAGTCAGTGTACAGATATCTCCCAGAAAGAGAGAGGGGACTGAGAGACACCAGTCAGTGTACAGATATCTCCCTGAGAGAGAGAGAGGGGACTGAGAGACACCAGTCAGTGTACAGATATCTCCCTGAGAGTGAGAGAGGGGACAGAGAGACACCAGTCAGTGTACAGATATCTCCCTGAGAGAGAGAGAGAGAGAGAGAGGGGACTGAGAGACACCAGTCAGTGTACAGATATCTCCCAGAGAGAGAGAGGGGACTGAGAGACACCAGTCAGTGTACAGATATCTCCCAGAGAGAGAGAGGGGACTGAGAGACACCAGTCAGTGTACAGATATCTCCCTGAGAAAGAGAGGGGACTGAGAGACACCAGTCAGTGTACAGATATCTCCCTGAGAGAGAGAGAGAGAGAGAGGGGACTGAGAGACACCAGTCAGTGTACAGATATCTCCCTGAGAGAGAGAGGGGACTGAGAAACACCAGTCAGTGTACAGATATCTCCCTGAGAGAGAGAGAGAGAGAGAGAGGGGGCTGAGAGACACCAGTCAGTGTACAGATATCTCCCTGAGAGAGAGAGAGGGGACTGAGAGACACCAGTCAGTGTACAGATATCTCCCTGAGAGAGAGAGGGGACTGAGAAACACCAGTCAGTGTACAGATATCTCCCTGAGAGAGAGGGGAGAGAGAGACACCAGTCAGTGTACAGATATCTCCCTGAGAGAGAGAGGGGACTGAGAAACACCAGTCAGTGTACACATATCTCCCTGAGAGAGAGAGAGGGGGGACTGAGAGACACCAGTCAGTGTACAGATATCTCCCTGAGAAAGAGAGGGGACTGAGAGACACCAGTCAGTGTACAGATATCTCCCTGAGAGAGAGAGAGAGAGAGGGGCTGAGAGACACCAGTCAGTGTACAGATATCTCCCTGAGAGAGAGAGGGGACTGAGAAACACCAGTCAGTGTACAGATATCTCCCTGAGAGAGAGAGAGAGAGAGAGGGGGCTGAGAGACACCAGTCAGTGTACAGATATCTCCCTGAGAGAGAGAGAGGGGACTGAGAGACACCAGTCAGTGTACAGATATCTCCCTGAGAGAGAGAGGGGACTGAGAAACACCAGTCAGTGTACAGATATCTCCCTGAGAGAGAGAGAGGGGGGACTGAGAGACACCAGTCAGTGTACAGATATCTCCCTGAGAGAGAGGGGACTGAGAGACACCAGTCAGTGTACAGATATCTCCCAGAGAGAGAGAGGGGACTGAGAGACACCAGTTAGTGTACAGATATCTCCCTGAGAGAGAGACGGGACTGAGAGACACCAGTCAGTGTACAGATATCTCCCTGAGAGAGAGGGGACTGAGAGACACCAGTCAGTGTACAGATATCTCCCAGAGAGAGAGAGAGGGGACTGAGAGACACCAGTCAGTGTACAGATATCTCCCTGAGAGAGAGAGAGGGGACTGAGAGACACCAGTCAGTGTACAGATATCTCCCTGAGAGAGAGAGAGGGGACTGAGAGACACCAGTCAGTGTACAGATATCTCCCTGAGAGAGAGAGGGGACTGAGAGACACCAGTCATTGTACAGATATCTCCCTGAGAGAGAGAGGGGACTGAGAGACACCAGTCAGTGTACAGATATCTCCCAGAGAGGGGGGGACTGAGAGACACCAGTCAGTGTACAGATATCTCCCAGAGAGAGGGGGGACTGAGAGACACCAGTCAGTGTACAGATATCTCCCCGAGAGAGAGAGGGGACTGAGAGACACCAGTCAGTGTACAGATATCTCCCTGAGAGAGAGAGAGGGGACTGAGAGACACCAGTCAGTGTACAGATATCTCCCTGTGAGAGAGAGGGGACTGAGAGACATCAGTCAGTGTACAGATATCTCCCTGAGAGAGAGAGAGAGAGGGGACTGAGAGACACCAGTCAGTGTACAGATATCTCCCAGAGAGAGAGAGGGGACTGAGAGACACCAGTCAGTGTACAGATATCTCCCTGAGAGAGAGAGAGGGAACTGAGAGACACCAGTCAGTGTACAGATATCTCCCTGAGAGAGAGAGGGGGGACTGAGAGACACCAGTCAGTGTACAGATATCTCCCTGAGAGAGGGGACTGAGAGACACCAGTCAGTGTACAGATATCTCCCAGAGAGAGAGAGCGGGGACTGAGAGACACCAGTCAGTGTACAGATATCTCCCTGAGAGAGGGGACTGAGAGACACCAGTCAGTGTACAGATATCTCCCTGAGAGAGAGGGGGGACTGAGAGACACCAGTCAGTGTACAGATATCTCCCTGAGAGAGAGAGAGAGAGGGGACTGAGAGACACCAGTCAGTGTACAGATATCTCCCAGAGAGAGAGAGCGGGGACTGAGAGACACCAGTCAGTGTACAGATATCTCCCTGAGAGAGGGGACTGAGAGACACCAGTCAGTGTACAGATATCTCCCTGAGAGAGAGAGAGAGAGAGAGAGGGGGCTGAGAGACACCAGTCAGTGTACAGATATCTCCCTGAGAGAGAGAGGGGACTGAGAAACACCAGTCAGTGTACAGATATCTCCCTGAGAGAGAGAGAGAGAGAGAGAGGGGGCTGAGAGACACCAGTCAGTGTACAGATATCTCCCTGAGAGAGAGAGAGGGGACTGAGAGACACCAGTCAGTGTACAGATATCTCCCTGAGAGAGAGAGGGGACTGAGAAACACCAGTCAGTGTACAGATATCTCCCTGAGAGAGAGGGGAGAGAGAGACACCAGTCAGTGTACAGATATCTCCCTGAGAGAGAGAGGGGACTGAGAAACACCAGTCAGTGTACACATATCTCCCTGAGAGAGAGAGAGGGGGGACTGAGAGACACCAGTCAGTGTACAGATATCTCCCTGAGAAAGAGAGGGGACTGAGAGACACCAGTCAGTGTACAGATATCTCCCTGAGAGAGAGAGAGAGAGAGGGGCTGAGAGACACCAGTCAGTGTACAGATATCTCCCTGAGAGAGAGAGGGGACTGAGAAACACCAGTCAGTGTACAGATATCTCCCTGAGAGAGAGAGAGAGAGAGAGGGGGCTGAGAGACACCAGTCAGTGTACAGATATCTCCCTGAGAGAGAGAGAGGGGACTGAGAGACACCAGTCAGTGTACAGATATCTCCCTGAGAGAGAGAGGGGACTGAGAAACACCAGTCAGTGTACAGATATCTCCCTGAGAGAGAGAGAGGGGGGACTGAGAGACACCAGTCAGTGTACAGATATCTCCCTGAGAGAGAGGGGACTGAGAGACACCAGTCAGTGTACAGATATCTCCCAGAGAGAGAGAGGGGACTGAGAGACACCAGTTAGTGTACAGATATCTCCCTGAGAGAGAGACGGGACTGAGAGACACCAGTCAGTGTACAGATATCTCCCTGAGAGAGAGGGGACTGAGAGACACCAGTCAGTGTACAGATATCTCCCAGAGAGAGAGAGAGGGGACTGAGAGACACCAGTCAGTGTACAGATATCTCCCTGAGAGAGAGAGAGGGGACTGAGAGACACCAGTCAGTGTACAGATATCTCCCTGAGAGAGAGAGAGGGGACTGAGAGACACCAGTCAGTGTACAGATATCTCCCTGAGAGAGAGAGGGGACTGAGAGACACCAGTCATTGTACAGATATCTCCCTGAGAGAGAGAGGGGACTGAGAGACACCAGTCAGTGTACAGATATCTCCCAGAGAGGGGGGGACTGAGAGACACCAGTCAGTGTACAGATATCTCCCAGAGAGAGGGGGGACTGAGAGACACCAGTCAGTGTACAGATATCTCCCCGAGAGAGAGAGGGGACTGAGAGACACCAGTCAGTGTACAGATATCTCCCTGAGAGAGAGAGAGGGGACTGAGAGACACCAGTCAGTGTACAGATATCTCCCTGTGAGAGAGAGGGGACTGAGAGACATCAGTCAGTGTACAGATATCTCCCTGAGAGAGAGAGAGAGAGGGGACTGAGAGACACCAGTCAGTGTACAGATATCTCCCAGAGAGAGAGAGGGGACTGAGAGACACCAGTCAGTGTACAGATATCTCCCTGAGAGAGAGAGAGGGAACTGAGAGACACCAGTCAGTGTACAGATATCTCCCTGAGAGAGAGAGGGGGGACTGAGAGACACCAGTCAGTGTACAGATATCTCCCTGAGAGAGGGGACTGAGAGACACCAGTCAGTGTACAGATATCTCCCAGAGAGAGAGAGCGGGGACTGAGAGACACCAGTCAGTGTACAGATATCTCCCTGAGAGAGGGGACTGAGAGACACCAGTCAGTGTACAGATATCTCCCTGAGAGAGAGGGGGGACTGAGAGACACCAGTCAGTGTACAGATATCTCCCTGAGAGAGAGAGAGAGAGGGGACTGAGAGACACCAGTCAGTGTACAGATATCTCCCAGAGAGAGAGAGCGGGGACTGAGAGACACCAGTCAGTGTACAGATATCTCCCTGAGAGAGGGGACTGAGAGACACCAGTCAGTGTACAGATATCTCCCTGAGAGAGAGAGAGAGGGGACTGAGAGACACCAGTCAGTGTACAGATATCTCCCAGAGAGAGAGAGGGGACTGAGAGACACCAGTCAGTGTACAGATATCTCCCTGAAAGAGAGAGAGGGGACTGAGAGACACCAGTCAGTGTACAGATATCTCCCTGAGAGAGAGAGAGGGGACAGAGAGACACCAGTCAGTGTACAGATATCTCCCTGAGAGAGAGAGAGAGAGAGAGGGGACTGAGAGACACCAGTCAGTGTACAGATATCTCCCAGAGAGAGAGAGGGGACTGAGAGACACCAGTCAGTGTACAGATATCTCCCTGAGAAAGAGAGGGGACTGAGAGACACCAGTCAGTGTACAGATATCTCCCTGAGA
Organism: Chiloscyllium punctatum; assembly: GCF_047496795.1. Classification (NCBI taxonomy): domain Eukaryota; kingdom Metazoa; phylum Chordata; class Chondrichthyes; order Orectolobiformes; family Hemiscylliidae; genus Chiloscyllium; species Chiloscyllium punctatum. Next base: position 6,861,408 of record NC_092766.1, read on the forward strand.
GAGAGAGAGAGAGAGAGAGAGGGGACTGAGAGACACCAGTCAGTGTACAGATATCTCCCTGAGAGAGAGAGGGGACTGAGAAACACCAGTCAGTGTACAGATACCTCCCTGAGAGAGAGGGGAGAGAGAGACACCAGTCAGTGTACAGATATCTCCCTGAGAGAGAGAGGGGACTGAGAGACACCAGTCAGTGTACAGATATCTCCCTGAGAGAGAGAGAGGGGGGACTGAGAGAGACCAGTCAGTGTAAAGATATCTCCCTGAGAGAGAGGGGACTGAGAGACACCAGTCAGTGTACAGATATCTCCCAGAGAGAGAGAGGGGACTGAGAGACACCAGTTAGTGTACAGATATCTCCCTGAGAGAGAGAGGGGACTGAGAGACACCAGTCAGTGTACAGATATCTCCCTGAGAGAGAGAGGGGACTGAGAGACACCAGTCAGTGTACAGATATCTCCCTGAGAGAGAGAGAGAGAGGGGACTGAGAGACACCAGTCAGTGTACAGATATCACCCTGAGAGAGAGAGGGGGGACTGAGAGACACCAGTCAGTGTACAGATATCTCCCTGAGAGAGAGAAAGGGAACTGAGAGACACCAGTCAGTGTACAGATATCTCCCAGAGAGAGAGAGGGGACTGAGAGACACCAGTCAGTGTACAGATATCTCCCTGAGAGAGAGAGAGGGGACTGAGAGACACCAGTCAGTGTACAGATATCTCCCTGAGAGAGAGAGGGGGGACTGAGAGACACCAGTCAGTGTACAGATATCTCCCTGAGAGAGGGGACTGAGAGACACCAGTCAGTGTACAGATATCTCCCAGAGAGAGAGAGCGGGGACTGAGGGACACCAGTCAGTGTACAGATATCTCCCTGAGAGAGGGGACTGAGAGACACCAGTCAGTGTACAGATATCTCCCTGAGAGAGAGGGGGGACTGAGAGACACCAGTCAGTGTACAGATATCTCCCTGAGAGAGAGAGAGAGAGAGGGGACTGAGAGACACCAGTCAGTGTACAGATATCTCCCAGAGAGAGAGAGCGGGGACTGAGAGACACCAGTCAGTGTACAGATATCTCCCTGAGAGAGGGGACTGAGAGACACCAGTCAGTGTACAGATATCTCCCTGAGAGAGAGAGAGGGGACAGAGAGACACCAGTCAGTGTACAGATATCTCCCTGAGAGAGGGGACTGAGAGACACCAGTCAGTGTACAGATATCTCCCTGAGAGAGAGAGAGGGGACAGAGAGACACCAGTCAGTGTACAGATATCTCCCAGAGAGAGAGAGAGAGAGAGAGGGGACTGAGAGACACCAGTCAGTGTACAGATATCTCCCAGAGAGAGAGAGGGGACTGAGAGACACCAGTCAGTGTACAGATATCTCCCAGAGAGAGAGAGGGGACTGAGAGACACCAGTCAGTGTACAGATATCTCCCTGAGAAAGAGAGGGGACTGAGAGACACCAGTCAGTGTACAGATATCTCCCTGAGAGAGAGAGAGAGAGAGAGGGGACTGAGAGACACCAGTCAGTGTACAGATATCTCCCTGAGAGAGAGGGGACTGAGAAACACGAGTCAGTGTACAGATATCGCCCTGAGAGAGAGAGAGAGAGAGGGGACTGAGAGACACCAGTCAGTGTACAGATATCTCCCTGAGAGAGAGAGAGGGGACTGAGAGACACCAGTCAGTGTACAAATATCTCCCTGAGAGAGAGAGGGGACTGAGAAACACCAGTCAGTGTACAGATATCTCCCTGAGAGAGAGGGGAGAGAGAGACACCAGTCAGTGTACAGATATCTCCCTGAGAGAGAGAGGGGACTGAGAAACACCAGTCAGTGTACAGATATCTCCCTGAGAGAGAGAGAGGGGGGACTGAGAGACACCAGTCAGTGTACAGATATCTCCCTGAGAGAGAGGGAACTGAGAGACTCCAGTCAGTGTACAGATATCTCCCAGAGAGAGAGAGGGGACTGAGAGACACCAGTCAGTGTACAGATATCTCCCTGTGAGAGAGAGGGGACTGAGAGACATCAGTCAGTGTACAGATATCTCCCTGAGAGAGAGAGGGGACTGAGAGACACCAGTCAGTGTACAGATATCACCCTGAGAGAGAGAGAGGGGACTGAGAGACACCAGTCAGTGTACAGATATCTCCCTGAGAGAGAGAAAGGGAACTGAGAGACACCAGTCAGTGTACAGATATCTCCCTGAGAGAGAGAGAGGGGACTGAGAGACACCAGTCAGTGTACAGATATCTCCCAGAGAGTGAGAGGGGACTGAGAGACACCAGTCAGTGTTCAGATATCTCCCTGAGAGAGAGAGAGGGGACTGAGAGACACCAGTCAGTGTACAGATATCTCCCTGAGAGAGAGAGGGGGGACTGAGAGACACCAGTCAGTGTACAGATATCTCCCTGAGAGAGGGGGGACTGAGAGACACCAGTCAGTGTACAGATATCTCCCTGAGAGAGAGGGGGGACTGAGAGACACCAGTCAGTGTACAGATATCTCCCTGAGAGAGAGAGGGGACTGAGAGACACCAGTCAGTGTACAGATATCTCCCTGAGAGAGAGAGGGGACTGAGAGACACCAGTCAGTGTACAGATATCTCCCTGAGAGAGAGAGGGGACTGAGAGACACCAGTCAGTGTACAGATATCTCCCTGAGAGAGCGAGGGGACTGAGAGACACCAGTCAGTGTACAGATATCTCCCTGCGAGAGAGAGAGGGGACTGAGAGACAGCAGTCAGTGTACAGATATCTCCCTGAGAGAGAGCGGGGGGACTGAGGGACACCAGTCAGTGTACAGATATCTCCCTGAGAGAGAGAGAGGGGACTGAGAGACACCAGTCAGTGTACAGATATCTCCCAGAGAGAGAGAGGGGACTGAGAGACCCCAGTCAGTGTACAGATATCTCCCAGAGAGAGAGAGGGGACTGAGAGACACCAGTCAGTGTACAGATATCTCCCTGAGAAAGAGAGGGGACTGAGAGACACCAGTCAGTGTACAGATATCTCCCTGAGAGAGAGAGAGAGAGAGAGGACTGAGAGACACCAGTCAGTGTACAGATATCTCCCTGAGAGAGAGAGGGGACTGAGAAACACCAGTCAGTGTACAGATATCTCCCTGAGAGAGAGAGAGAGAGAGGGGACTGAGAGACACCAGTCAGTGTACAGATATCTCCCTGAGAGAGAGAGAGGTGACTGAGAGACACCAGTCAGTGTACAGATATCTCCCTGAGAGAGAGAGGGGACTGAGAAACACCAGTCAGTGTACAGATATCTCCCTGAGAGAGAGGGGAGAGAGAGACACCAGTCAGTGTACAGATATCTCCCTGAGAGAGAGAGGGGACTGAGAAACACCAGTCAGTGTACAGATATCTCCCTGAGAGAGAGAGAGGGGGGACTGAGAGACACCAGTCAGTGTACAGATATCTCCCTGAGAGAGAGGGAACTGAGAGACACCAGTCAGTGTACAGATATCTCCCAGAGAGAGAGAGGGGACTGAGAGACACCAGTTAGTGTACAGATATCTCCCTGAGAGAGAGAGGGGACTGAGAGACACCAGTCAGTGTACAGATATCTCCCTGAGAGAGAGGGGACTGAGAGACACCAGTCAGTGTACAGATATCTCCCAGAGAGAGAGAGAGGGGACTGGGAGACACCAGTCAGTGTACAGATATCTCCCTGAGAGAGAGAGAGGGGACTGAGAGACACCAGTCAGTGTACAGATATCTCCCTGAGAGAGAGAGGGGACTGAGAGACACCAGTCATTGTACAGATATCTCCCTGAGAGAGAGAGGGGACTGAGAGACACCAGTCAGTGTACAGATATCTCCCAGAGAGGGGGGGACTGAGAGACACCAGTCAGTGTACAGATATCTCCCAGAGAGAGGGAGGACTGCGAGACACCAGTCAGTGTACAGATATCTCCCTGAGAGAGGGGGGAATGAGAGACACCAGTCAGTGTGCAGATATCTCCCTGAGAGAGAGAGGGGACTGAGAGACACCAGTCAGTGTACAGATATCTCCCTGAGAGAGAGAGGGGACTGAGAGACACCAGTCAGTGTACAGATATCTCCCTGAGAGAGAGAGGGGACTGAGAGACACCAGTCAGTGTACAGATATCTCCCCGAGAGAGAGAGGGGACTGAGAGACACCAGTCAGTGTACAGATATCTCCCTGAGAGAGAGAGAGGGGACTGAGAGACACCAGTCAGTGTACAGATATCTCCCTGTGAGAGAGAGGGGACTGAGAGACATCAGTCAGTGTACAGATATCTCCCTGAGAGAGAGAGAGAGAGGGGACTGAGAGACACCAGTCAGTGTACAGATATCACCCTGAGAGAGAGAGGGGGGACTGAGAGACACCAGTCAGTGTACAGATATCTCCCTGAGAGAGAGAAAGGGAACTGAGAGACACCAGTCAGTGTACAGATATCTCCCTGAGAGAGAGAGAGGGGACTGAGAGACACCAGTTAGTGTACAGATATCTCCCTGAGAGAGAGAGGGGACTGAGAGACACCAGTCAGTGTACAGATATCTCCCTGAGAGAGAGGGGACTGAGAGACACCAGTCAGTGTACAGATATCTCCCAGAGAGAGAGAGAGGGGACTGAGAGACACCAGTCAGTGTACAGATATCTCCCAGAGAGAGAGAGGGGACTGAGAGACACCAGTCAGTGTACAGATATCTCCCAGAGAGAGAGAGGGGACTGAGAGACACCAGTCAGTGTACAGATATCTCCCTGAGAAAGAGAGGGGACTGAGAGACACCAGTCAGTGTACAGATATCTCCCTGAGAGAGAGAGAGAGAGAGGGGACTGAGAGACACCAGTCAGTGTACAGATATCTCCCTGAGAGAGAGAGGGGACTGAGAAACACCAGTCAGTGTACAGATATCTCCCTGAGAGAGAGAGAGAGAGAGGGGACTGAGAGACACCAGTCAGTGTATAGATATCTCCCTGAGAGAGAGAGAGGGGACTGAGAGACACCAGTCAGTGTACAGATATCTCCCTGAGAGAGAGAGGGGACTGAGAAACACCAGTCAGTGTACAGATATCTCCCTGAGAGAGAGGGGAGAGAGAGACACCAGTCAGTGTACAGATATCTCCCTGAGAGAGAGAGGGGACTGAGAAACACCAGTCAGTGTACAGATATCTCCCTGCGAGAGAGAGAGGGGGGACTGAGAGACACCAGTCAGTGTACAGATATCTCCCTGAGAGAGAGAGGGGACTGAGAGACTCCAGTCAGTGTACAGATATCTCCCTGAGAGAGAGGGAACTTAGAGACACCAGTCAGTGTACAGATATCTCCCTGAGAGAGAGGGAACTGAGAGACACCAGTCAGTGTACAGATATCTCCCAGAGAGAGAGAGGGGACTGAGAGACACCAGTTAGTGTACAGATATCTCCCTGAGAGAGAGAGGGGACTGAGAGACACCAGTCAGTGTACAGATATCTCCCTGAGAGAGAGGGGACTGAGAGACACCAGTCAGTGTACAGATATCTCCCAGAGAGAGAGAGAGGGGACTGAGAGACACCAGTCAGTGTACAGATATCTCCCTGAGAGAGAGAGAGGGGACTGCGAGACACCAGTCAGTGTACAGATATCTCCCTGAGAGAGAGAGGGGACTGAGAGACACCAGTCATTGTACAGATATCTCCCTGAGAGAGAGAGGGGACTGAGAGACACCAGTCAGTGTACAGATATCTCCCAGAGAGGGGGGGACTGAGAGACACCAGTCAGTGTACAGATATCTCCCAGAGAGAGGGGGGACTGCGAGACACCAGTCAGTGTACAGATATCTCCCTGAGAGAGGGGGGAATGAGAGACACCAGTCAGTGTGCAGATATCTCCCTGAGAGAGAGAGGGGACTGAGAGACACCAGTCAGTGTACAGATATCTCCCTGAGAGAGAGAGGGGACTGAGAGACACCAGTCAGTGTACAGATATCTCCCTGAGAGAGAGAGGGGACTGAGAGACACCAGTCAGTGTACAGATATCTCCCTGAGAGAGAGAGGGGACTGAGAGACACCAGTCAGTGTACAGATATCTCCCCGAGAGAGAGAGGGGACTGAGAGACACCAGTCAGTGTACAGATATCTCCCTGAGAGAGAGAGAGGGGACTGAGAGACACCAGTCAGTGTACAGATATCTCCCTGTGAGAGAGAGGGGACTGAGAGACATCAGTCATTGTACAGATATCTCCCTGAGAGAGAGAGAGAGAGGGGACTGAGAGACACCAATCAGTGTACAGATATCACCCTGAGAGAGAGAGGGGGGACTGAGAGACACCAGTCAGTGTACAGATATCTCCCTGAGAGAGAGAGGGGGGACTGAGAGACACCAGTCAGTGTACAGATATCTCCCTGAGAGAGAGAAAGGGAACTGAGAGACACCAGTCAGTGTACAGATATCTCCCAGAGAGTGAGAGGGGACTGAGAGACACCAGTCAGTGTACAGATATCTCCCTGAGAGAGAGAGGAGACTGAGAGACACCAGTCAGTGTACAGATATCTCCCTGAGAGAGAGAGAGGGGACTGAGAGACACCAGTCAGTGTACAGATATCTCCCTGAGAGAGAGAGAGGGGACTGAGAGACACCAGTCAGTGTACAGATATCTCCCTGAGAGAGAGAGGGGGGACTGAGAGACACCAGTCAGTGTACAGATATCTCCCTGAGAGAGGGGGGACTGAGAGACACCAGTCAGTGTACAGATATCTCCCTGAGAGAGGGGGGACTGAGAGACACCAGTCAGTGTACAGATATCTCCCTGAGAGAGAGGGGGGACTGAGAGACACCAGTCAGTGTACAGATATCTCCCTGAGAGAGAGAGGGGACTGAGAGACACCAGTCAGTGTACAGATATCTCCCTGAGAGAGAGAGGGGACTGAGAGACACCAGTCAGTGTACAGATATCTCCCTGAGAGAGAGAGGGGACAGAGAGACACCAGTCAGTGTACAGATATCTCCCTGAGAGAGAGCGGGGGGACTGAGGGACACCAGTCAGTGTACAGATATCTCCCTGAGAGAGAGAGAGGGGACTGAGAGACACCAGTCAGTGTACAGATATCTCCCAGAGAGAGAGAGGGGACTGAGAGACACCAGTCAGTGTACAGATATCTCCCAGAGAGAGAGAGGGGACTGAGAGACACCAGTCAGTGTACAGATATCTCCCAGAGAGAGAGAGGGGACTGAGAGACACCAGTCAGTGTACAGATATCTCCCTGAGAAAGAGAGGGGACTGAGAGACACCAGTCAGTGTACAGATATCTCCCTGAGAGAGAGAGAGAGAGAGAGAGGGGACTGAGAGACACCAGTCAGTGTACAGATATCTCCCTGAGAGAGAGAGGGGACTGAGAAACACCAGTCAGTGTACAGATATCTCCCTGAGAGAGAGAGAGAGAGAGGGGACTGAGAGACACCAGTCAGTGTACAGATATCTCCCTGAGAGAGAGAGAGGGGACTGAGAGACACCAGTCAGTGTACAGATATCTCCCTGAGAGAGAGAGGGGACTGAGAAACACCAGTCAGTGTACAGATATCTCCCTGAGAGAGAGGGGAGAGAGAGACACCAGTCAGTGTACAGATATCTCCCTGAGAGAGAGAGGGGACTGAGAAACACCAGTCAGTGTACAGATATCTCCCTGAGAGAGAGAGAGGGGGGACTGAGAGACACCAGTCAGTGTACAGATATCTCCCTGAGAGAGAGGGAACTGAGAGACACCAGTCAGTGTACAGATATCTCCCAGAGAGAGAGAGGGGACTGAGAGACACCAGTTAGTGTACAGATATCTCCCTGAGAGAGAGTGGGGACTGAGAGACACCAGTCAGTGTACAGATATCTCCCTGAGAGAGAGGGGACTGAGAGACACCAGTCAGTGTACAGATATCTCCCAGAGAGAGAGAGAGGGGACTGAGAGACACCAGTCAGTGTACAGATATCTCCCTGAGAGAGAGAGAGGGGACTGAGAGACACCAGTCAGTGTACAGATATCTCCCTGAGAGAGAGAGGGGACTGAGAGACACCAGTCATTGTACAGATATCTCCCTGAGAGAGAGAGGGGACTGAGAGACACCAGTCAGTGTACAGATATCTCCCAGAGAGGGGGGGACTGAGAGACACCAGTCAGTGTACAGATATCTCCCAGAGAGAGGGGGGACTGCGAGACACCAGTCAGTGTACAGATATCTCCCTGAGAGAGGGGGGAATGAGAGACACCAGTCAGTGTGCAGATATCTCCCTGAGAGAGAGAGGGGACTGAGAGACACCAGTCAGTGTACAGATATCTCCCTGAGAGAGAGAGGGGACTGAGAGACACCAGTCAGTGTACAGATATCTCCCTGAGAGAGAGAGGGGACTGAGAGACACCAGTCAGTGTACAGATATCTCCCTGAGAGAGAGAGGGGACTGAGAGACACCAGTCAGTGTACAGATATCTCCCCGAGAGAGAGAGGGGACTGAGAGACACCAGTCAGTGTACAGATATCTCCCTGAGAGAGAGAGAGGGGACTGAGAGACACCAGTCAGTGTACAGATATCTCCCTGTGAGAGAGAGGGGACTGAGAGACATCAGTCAGTGTACAGATATCTCCCTGAGAGAGAGAGAGAGAGGGGACTGAGGGACACCAGTCAGTGTACAGATATCACCCTGAGAGAGAGAGGGGGGACTGAGAGACACCAGTCAGTGTACAGATATCTCCCTGAGAGAGAGAAAGGGAACTGAGAGACACCAGTCAGTGTACAGATATCTCCCTGAGAGAGAGAGAGGGGACTGAGAGACACCAGTTAGTGTACAGATATCTCCCTGAGAGAGAGAGGGGACTGAGAGACACCAGTCAGTGTACAGATATCTCCCTGAGAGAGAGGGGACTGAGAGACACCAGTCAGTGTACAGATATCTCCCAGAGAGAGAGAGAGGGGACTGAGAGACACCAGTCAGTGTACAGATATCTCCCAGAGAGAGAGAGGGGACTGAGAGACACCAGTCAGTGTACAGATATCTCCCAGAGAGAGAGAGGGGACTGAGAGACACCAGTCAGTGTACAGATATCTCCCTGAGAAAGAGAGGGGACTGAGAGACACCAGTCAGTGTACAGATATCTCCCTGAGAGAGAGAGAGAGAGAGGGGACTGAGAGACACCAGTCAGTGTACAGATATCTCCCTGAGAGAGAGAGGGGACTGAGAAACACCAGTCAGTGTACAGATATCTCCCTGAGAGAGAGAGAGAGAGAGGGGACTGAGAGACACCAGTCAGTGTACAGATATCTCCCTGAGAGAGAGAGAGGGGACTGAGAGACACCAGTCAGTGTACAGATATCTCCCTGAGAGAGAGAGGGGACTGAGAAACACCAGTCAGTGTACAGATATCTCCCTGAGAGAGAGGGGAGAGAGAGACACCAGTCAGTGTACAGATATCTCCCTGAGAGAGAGAGGGGACTGAGAAACACCAGTCAGTGTACAGATATCTCCCTGAGAGAGAGAGAGGGGGGACTGAGAGACACCAGTCAGTGTACAGATATCTCCCTGAGAGAGAGAGGGGACTGAGAGACTCCAGTCAGTGTACAGATATCTCCCTGAGAGAGAGAGGGGACTGAGAGACACCAGTCAGTGTACAGATATCTCCCTGAGAGAGAGAGAGGGGACTGAGAGACACCACTCAGTGTACAGATATCTCCCTGAGAGAGAGAGGGGGGACTGAGAGACACCAGTCAGTGTACAGATATCTCCCTGAGAGAGAGGGAACTGAGAGACACCAGTCAGTGTACAGATATCTCCCTGAGAGAGAGGGAACTGAGAGACACCAGTCAGTGTACAGATATCTCCCAGAGAGAGAGAGGGGACTGAGAGACACCAGTTAGTGTACAGATATCTCCCTGAGAGAGAGAGGGGACTGAGAGACACCAGTCAGTGTACAGATATCTCCCTGAGAGAGAGGGGACTGAGAGACACCAGTCAGTGTACAGATATCTCCCAGAGAGAGAGAGAGGGGACTGAGAGACACCAGTCAGTGTACAGATATCTCCCTGAGAGAGAGAGAGGGGACTGCGAGACACCAGTCAGTGTACAGATATCTCCCTGAGAGAGAGAGGGGACTGAGAGACACCAGTCATTGTACAGATATCTCCCTGAGAGAGAGAGGGGACTGAGAGACACCAGTCAGTGTACAGATATCTCCCAGAGAGGGGGGGACTGAGAGACACCAGTCAGTGTACAGATATCTCCCAGAGAGAGGGGGGACTGCGAGACACCAGTCAGTGTACAGATATCTCCCTGAGAGAGGGGGGAATGAGAGACACCAGTCAGTGTGCAGATATCTCCCTGAGAGAGAGAGGGGACTGAGAGACACCAGTCAGTGTACAGATATCTCCCTGAGAGAGAGAGGGGACTGAGAGACACCAGTCAGTGTTCAGATATCTCCCTGAGAGAGAGAGGGGACTGAGAGACACCAGTCAGTGTACAGATATCTCCCTGAGAGAGAGAGGGGACTGAGAGACACCAGTCAGTGTACAGATATCTCCCCGAGAGAGAGAGGGGACTGAGAGACACCAGTCAGTGTACAGATATCTCCCTGAGAGAGAGAGAGGGGACTGAGAGACACCAGTCAGTGTACAGATATCTCCCTGAGAGAGAGAGGGGGGACTGAGAGACACCAGTCAGTGTACAGATATCTCCCTGAGAGAGAGAGGGGACTGAGAGACACCAGTCAGTGTACAGATATCTCCCTGAGAGAGAGGGGACTGAGAGACACCAGTCAGTGTACAGATATCTCCCTGTGAGAGAGAGGGGACTGAGAGACATCAGTCAGTGTACAGATATCTCCCTGAGAGAGAGAGAGAGAGGGGACTGAGAGACACCAGTCAGTGTACAGATATCACCCTGAGAGAGAGAGGGGGGACTGAGAGACACCAGTCAGTGTACAGATATCTCCCTGAGAGAGAGAAAGGGAACTGAGAGACACCAGTCAGTGTACAGATATCTCCCTGAGAGAGAGAGAGGGGACTGAGAGACACCAGTCAGTGTACAGATATCTCCCAGAGAGTGAGAGGGGACTGAGAGACACCAGTCAGTGTACAGATATCTCCCTGAGAGAGAGAGAGGGGACTGAGAGACACCAGTCAGTGTACAGATATCTCCCTGAGAGAGAGAGGGGGGACTGAGAGACACCAGTCAGTGTACAGATATCTCCCTGAGAGAGAGAGAGGGGACTGAGAGACACCAGTCAGTGTACAGATATCTCCCTGAGAGAGAGAGGGGGGACTGAGAGACACCAGTCAGTGTACAGATATCTCCCTGAGAGAGGGGGGACTGAGAGACACCAGTCAGTGTACAGATATCTCCCTGAGAGAGAGAGGGGACTGAGAGACACCAGTCAGTGTACAGATATCTCCCTGAGAGAGAGAGAGAGAGAGGGGACTGAGAGACACCAGTCAGTGTACAGATATCTCCCTGAGAGAGCGAGGGGACTGAGAGACACCAGTCAGTGTACAGATATCTCCCTGCGAGAGAGAGAGGGGACTGAGAGACAGCAGTCAGTGTACAGATATCTCCCTGAGAGAGAGCGGGGGGACTGAGGGACACCAGTCAGTGTACAGATATCTCCCTGAGAGAGAGAGAGGGGACTGAGAGACACCAGTCAGTGTACAGATATCTCCCAGAGAGAGAGAGGGGACTGAGAGACACCAGTCAGTGTACAGATATCTCCCTGAGAAAGAGAGGGGACTGAGAGACACCAGTCAGTGTACAGATATCTCCCTGAGAGAGAGAGAGAGAGAGAGAGTGGACTGAGAGACACCAGTCAGTGTACAGATATCTCCCTGAGAGAGAGAGAGGGGACTGAGAAACACCAGTCAGTGTACAGATATCTCCCTGAGAGAGAGAGAGGGGGGACTGAGAAACACCAGTCAGTGTACAGATATCTCCCTGAGAGAGAGGGAACTGAGAGACACCAGTCAGTGTACAGATATCTCCCAGAGAGAGAGAGGGGACTGAGAGACACCAGTTAGTGTACAGATATCTCCCTGAGAGAGAGAGGGGACTGAGAGACACCAGTCAGTGTACAGATATCTCCCTGAGAGAGAGAGGGGACTGAGAGACACCAGTCAGTGTACAGATATCTCCCTGAGAGAGAGAGAGAGAGAGGGGACTGAGAGACACCAGTCAGTGTACAGATATCTCCCTGAGAGAGAGAGGGGACTGAGAGACACCAGTCAGTGTACAGATATCTCCCTGAGAGAGAAAGAGGGGACTGAGGGTCACCAGTCAGTGTACAGATATCTCCCTGAGAGAGAAAGAGGGGACTGATAGACACCAGTCAGTGTACAGACATCTCCCTGAGAGAGGGGGTACTGAGAGACTGTGAAACCCTGGGTTCTGTGCTGGGGTGGAATGATATTCTCTGTGGTCTACCTCGCCCTGACCGTGCAGTGGGTGGATGGGACAGTGACCGTGACTGAATGACTGGCTGTTTATGTCTCTGATCATGGTTATCTCTCTGTCCCTGTGTGTGAATGTGGGCAGGGGGGGGGAATGGAAGGTCCGGTAGGTGGGGTTGTGGGGGGGAGTGGGAGTGGGGTCATTGAGCTGACCATTCCACACTTACAGAATACTTCGTACTCCATTCCATTGTGTAGGAGTGACTGGGTTCCTGAAGATGGATGAGAATGGTGACCGAGAGAATGATTATTCCCTCTGGGACATGACCGATCCCGATCTCGGAACGTTCCAGGTCAGTACTCACACCGGATTTTAGCTTCAGTCTCCGAAACCACCTGATCAGGAATACCTCCGTCACACTGTGGGATCCTTCCGAATTCATGTCAGTGTACACATGGTCACGACTGACCCTCCGACAGTGCCCACTCGCTCAGCACTGACCCTCCGACAGTGCGGCGCTCCCTCAGCACTGACCCTCCGACAGTGCGGCACTCCCTCAGCACTGACCCTCCGACAGTGCCCGCTCCCTCAGCACTGACCCTCCGACAGTGCGGCACTCTCTCAGCACTGACCCTCCGACAGTGCGGCACTCCCTCAGCACTGACCCTCCAACAGTGCCCACTCCCTCAGCACTGACCCTCCGACAGTGCGGCACACCCTCAGCACTGACCCCCCGACAGTGCCCACTCCCTCAGCACTGACCCCCCGACAGTGCCCACTCCCTCAGCACTGACCCTCCGACAGTGCCCACTCCCTCTGCACTGACCCTCCGACAGTGCCCACTCCCTCAGCACTGACCCTCCGACAGTGCGGCACTCCCTCAGCACTGACCCTCCGACAGTGCGGCACTCCCTCAGCACTGACCCCCCGACAGTGCCCACTCCCTCAGCACTGACCCTCCGACAGTGCCCACTCCCTCAGCACTGACTCTCCGACAGTGCGGCACTCCCTCAGCACTGACCCCCCGACAGTGTCCACTCCCTCAGCACTGACCCTTCAACAGTGCCCACTCCCTCAGCACTGACCCTCCGACAGTGCCCACTGCCTCAGCACTGACCCTCCGACAGTGCCCACTGCCTCAGCACTGACCCTCCGACAGTGCCCACTGCCTCAGCACTGACCCTCCGACAGTGCGGCACTCCCTCAGCACTGACCCCCCGACAGTGCCCACTCCCTCAGCACTGACTCTCCGACAGTGCCCACTGCCTCAGCACTGACCCTCCGACAGTGCCCACTGCCTCAGCACTGACCCTCCGACAGTGCGGCACTCCCTCAGCACTGACCCCCCGACAGTGCCCACTCCCTCAGCACTGACTCTCCGACAGTGCCCACTGCCTCAGCACTGACCCTCCGACAGTGCCCACTCCCTCAGCACTGACCCTCCGACAGTGCGGCACTCCCTCAGCACTGACCCTCCGACAGTGCCCACTCCCTCGGCACTGACTCTCCGACAGTGCGGCACTCCCTCAGCACTGACCCCCCGACAGTGTCCACTCCCTCAGCACTGACCCTTCAACAGTGCCCACTCCCTCAGCACTGACCCTCCGACAGTGCCCACTCCCTCAGCACTGACCCTCCGACAGTGCCCACTGCCTCAGCACTGACCCTCCGACAGAGCCCACTGCCTCAGCACTGACCCTCCGACAGTGCCCACTGCCTCAGCACTGACCCTCCGACAGTGCCCACTGCCTCAGCACTGACCCTCCGACAGTGCCCACTGCCTCAGCACTGACCCTCCGACAGTGCGGCACTCCCTCAACACTGACCCTCCGACAGGGCCCACTCCCTCAGCACTGACCCTCCGACAGTGCGGCACTCCCTCAGCACTGACCCCCCGACAGTGCGGCACTCCCTCAGCACTGACCCTCCGACAGTGCGGCACTCCCTCAGCACTGACCCTCCGACAGTGCGGCACTCCCTCAGCACTGACCCTCCGACAGGGCCCACTCCCTCAGCACTGACCCTCCGACAGGGACCACTCCCTCAGCACTGACCTGCCGACAGTGCCCACTGCCTCAGCACTGACCCTCCGACAGTGTCCACTCCCTCAGCACTGACCTGCCGACAGTGCCCACTGCCTCAGCACTGACCCTCCGACAGTGTCCACTCCCTCAGCACTGACCCTCCGACAGTGCGGTGCTCCCTCAGCGCTGACCCTCCGACAGTGCCCACTCCCTCAGCACTGACCCTCCGACAGTGCCCACTCCCTCAGCACTGACCCTCCGAAAGTGCGGCACGCCCTCAGCACTGACCCTCCGACAGGGCCCACTCCCTCAGCACTGACCCTCCGACAGTGCGGCACTCCCTCAGCACTGACCCTCCGACAGTGCCCACTCCCTCAGCACTGACCCACCGACAGAGCCCACTCCCTCAGCACTGACCCTCCGACAGAGCCCACTCCCTCAGCACTGACCCTCCGACAGTGCCCCTTCCCTCAGCACTGACCCTCCGACAGTGCCCACTCCCTCAGCACTGACCCTCCGACAGGGCCCACTCCCTCAGCACTGACCCTCCGACAGTGCCCACTCCCTCAGCACTGACCCTCCGACAGGGCCCACTCCCTCAGCACTGACCCTCCGACAGTGCCCACTCCCTCAGCACTGACCCTCCGACAGGGCCCACTCCCTCAGCACTGACCCTCCGACAGTGCCCATTCCCTCAACACTGACCCTCCGACAGTGTCCACTCCCTCAGCACTGACCCTCCGACAGTGCCCACTCCCTCAACTCTGACCCTCCGACAGTGCCCACTCCCTCAGCACTGACCCTCCGACAGTGCCCACTCCCTCAGCACTGACCCTCCGACAGTGCCCACTCCCTCAGCACTGACCCTCCGACAGTGCGGCACTCCCTCAGCACTGACCCTCCGACAGTGCCCACTCCCTCAGCACTGACCCTCCGACAGTGCTTACTCCCTCAGCTCTGACCCTCTGACAGTGCCCTATCCCTCAGCACTGACCCTCCGACAGTGCCCACTCCCTCAGCACTGACCCTCCGACAGTGCCCACTCCCTCAGCACTGACTCTCCGACAGTGCGGCACTCCCTCAGCACTGACCCCCCGACAGTGTCCACTCCCTCAGCACTGACCCTCTGACAGTGCCCATCCCCTCAGCACTGACCCCCCGACAGTGCCCACTCCCTCAGCACTGACCCTCCGACAGTGCCCACTCCCTCCGCACTGACCCTCCGACAGTGCCCACTCCCTCAGCACTGACCCCCCGACAGTGCGGCACTCCCTCAGCACTGACCCTCCGACAGTGCGGCACTCCCTCAGCACTGACCCTCCGACAGTCCCCACTCCCTCAGCACTGACCCTCCGACAGTGCCCACTCCCTCAGCACTGACCCTCCGACAGTGCCCACTCCCTCAGCACTGACCCTCCGACAGTGCCCACTCCCTCAGCACTGACCCTCCGACAGTGCCCACTCCCTCAGCACTGACCCTCCGACAGTGCCCACTCCCTCAGCACTGACCCTCCGACAGTGCCCACTCCCTCAGCACTGACCCTCCAACTGTGCAGCACTCCCTCAGCACTGACCCTCCGACAGGGCCCACTCCCTCAGTTCTGGGCTGTGCTGACTCTGTCCATGTGAAGGTCTGTGGGTGTCTCTCCCCGTAGCCCTGAGCTGAACCATGTTACATATTTCCGTTGTCTCTCCTGTGGCCCCCTCAGGTTGTCTCTCAGTACAACGGCACTCTGAAGAAGATCCGTCCCATTCCCGGCGTTGCCATTCACTGGCCTGGGAACGTCGTGCCAAAGGATGTGCCGTGGTGTGGTTTTGAGAACGAGAGCATTTCCTGCAGGCGAGGTCTGTGTCTGTTCACAGTACAGCCCAGGGGTGGGCCTTCACCCTTCCTTTGGCACCCTCCCCCTCTCTCGTTCTCACTTTCTGTCTGTCTCTGTCTCGCAGTCTTCTCCCTCACACCCTCTCTCTCTTTCTCTCTCTCTCTCTCTGTCCTTTCCCTCTCTCTCTCTCTCTCACTCTTCTCCCTCATACTCTCTCTCTCTTTCTCTCTCTCTTGTACTTTCCCTCTCTCTTTCTCTCTCTCTCTGTCCTTTCCCCCCCTCTCTCTCTCTCATTCTCTCCCTCACACCCTCTCTCTCTTTCTCTCTCTCTCTCTCTGTCCTTTCCCTCTCTCTCTCTGTCTCTCTCTCTCACTCTTTTCCCTCACACCCTCTCTCTCTTTCTCTCTCTGTCCTTTCCCTCTCTCTCTCTCTCACACCCTCTCTCTCACGCTTCTCCCTGGCACCCTCTCTCTCTTTCTCTCTCTCTCTCTCTCTCTCACTCCTCTCTCTCTCACACACTACATCTTTGCTCTGTTTTACTCTCTCTCTCTCTCCCTCTGTCCTTTCCCTCTCTCTCTCTCACTCTCTCTCTCTCTCTCACTCTCTCCTTTCCCCCTCTCTCTCTCACTCTCTCTCTCTCTCTCTCTCTCCTTTCCCCCCCTCTCTCTCACTCTCTCTCTCACTCTCTCTCTCTCACCCCCTCTGTCTTTGATGTGGATGAGTTGACCCTCTGCTCCTAACTATTTCCCCCAGTGAGCGCCAGCCCCTCGTGCACGTTCTGGAACGTTCTGTGAGACACCAGCATTCCCAGCGCGGCCGGGCGCAGTCCCTCTCTGGGGGGGTCACTCCAAGCCGGCAGGAGACCATTCAGCCCTGCGGCCACGTGTCGGCCCTTTGCCTGAGCTCCCCCAGTTCCCCCTGTCAGGGGGGGGGGGGGGGGGGAAGGCTATCGCTGCCCCTCTGCCCCCAGGGTCTCAGTGTCCTTCCTGAAGCGTGGGACCCCAAATGGAAGACCATTTGATGCTGGGGCTTTTACAAAGCATGAGCTGACGGTCTCTCTCTGCCTCCTGTTGGAGATTCACTCCCTTCTGATTGAGCGTTAACCCCTACCCCCTCACCTTGCCGTCCAGGAGACAGTGATCGGATCGAACCTCTTTCCCTGCGCTCTGCTCCCCCCTGGGATAAACCCCTCTCGTCCTGGTTGTACTGATTTGGAGTGTTCCTTTGCCTGTCTGACAGGGAGGGTGTTCACCGTGCTGGAGATCCTGGCCGTCGTCGGCAGTCTGACCCTCCTCGTCATCACGATGAGCTCGTTCCTCATCTACAGGTAAGGGGGCTCCCTCACTCAGGGGAGAGGGCTGTTCACAGTCACTACCCTGGTACAGGCGGACGGTTACTCTCCTGACAGCTGTGGGGGGGGAGGGTGGTGTTCAGTGTCACTACCCTGGTACAGGCGGACGGTTACTATCCTGAAAGCTGTGGGGGGGAGGGTGGTGTTCAGTGTCACTGCCCTGGTACAGGCGGACGGTTACTCTCCTGACAGCTGTGGGGGGGGAGGGTGGTGTTCAGTGTCACTACCCTGGTACAGGCGGACAGTCAATCTCCTGACAGCTGTTGGGGGGGAGGGTGGTGTTCCGTGTCACTGCCCTGGTACAGGCGGACAGTCAATCTCCTGACAGCTGTTGGGGGGGAGGGTGGTGTTCAGTGTCACTGCCCTGGTACAGGCGGACAGTCAATCTCCTGACAGCTGTTGGGGGGGAGGGTGGTGTTCAGTGTCACTGCCCTGGTACAGGCGGACGGTTACTCTCCTGACAGCTGTTGGGGGGGAGGGTGGTGTTCCGTGTCACTGCCCTGGTACAGGCGGACAGTCACTCTCCTGACAGCTGTGGGGGGTGAGGGTGGTGTTCAGTGTCACTGCCCTGGTACAGGCGGACGGTTACTCTCCTGACAGCTGTGGGGGGTGAGGGTGGTGTTCAGTGTCACTGCCCTGGTACAGGCGGACGGTTACTCTCCTGACAGCTGTTGGGGGGGGAGGGTGGTGTTCAGTGTCACTGCCCTGGTACAGGCGGACGGTTACTCTCCTGACAGCTGTGGGGGGTGGGTTGGTGTTCAGTGTCACTGCCCTGGTACAGGCGGA
>NC_092766.1:6899764-6914764 GCF_047496795.1 Chiloscyllium punctatum
CCCCCAGGGTCAGGGGGTGGGACCCCCCAGGGTCAGGGGGTGGAATCCCCCAGGGTCAGGGGGTGGGACCCCCCAGGGTCAGGGGGTGGGACCCCCCAGGGTCAGGGGGTGGGACCCACAAGGTCAGGGGGTGGAATCCCCCAGGGTCAGGGGGTGGAATCCCCCAGGGTCAGGGGGTGGGAGCCCCCAGGGTCAGGGGTGGAATCCCCCAGGGTCAGGGGGTGGAATCCCCCAGGGTCAGGGGGTGGGAGCCACAAGGTCAGGGGGTGGGACCCCCCAGGGTCAGGGGGTGGGATCCCCCAGGGTCAGGGGTGGGACCCCCAGGGTCAGGGGGAGGGATCCCCCAGGGTCAGGGGGTGGAATCCCCAGGGTCAGGGGGTGGGATCCCCCAGGGTCAGGGGGTTGGAATCCCACAGGGTCAGGGGGTGGGATCCCCCAGGGTCAGGGGGTGGAATCCCCCAGGGTCAGAGGTTGGGACCTCCCAGGGTCAAGGGGTTGGGATCCCCCAGGATCAGGGGGTGGGAGCCCCCACGGTCAGGGGTTGGGACCTCCCAGGGTCAAGGGGTTGGGATCCCCCAGGGTCAGGGGTGGAATCCCCCAGGGTCAGGGGGTGGAATCCCCCAGGGTCAGGGGGTGGGAGCCACAAGGTCAGGGGGTGGGACCCCCCAGGGTCAGGGGGTGGAATCCCCAGGGTCAGGGGGTGGGACCCCCCAGGGTCAGGGGGTGGAATCCCCAGGGTCAGGGGGTGGGACCCACAGGGTCAGGGGGTGGGATCCCCCAGGGTCAGGGGGTGGAATCCCCAGGGTCAGGGGGTGGGACCCCCAGGGTCAGGGGGTGGGACCCCCCAGGGTCAGGGGGTGGAATCCCCAGGGTCAGGGGGTGGGACCCACAGGGTCAGGGGGTGGGATCCCCCAGGGTCAGGGGATGGAATCCCCAGGGTCAGGGGGTGGGACCCACAAGGTCAGGGGGTGGGATCCCCCAGGGTCAGGGGGTGGAATCCCCAGGGTCAGGGGGTGGGACCCACAAGGTCAGGGGGTGGGACCCCACAAGGTCAGGGGGTGGAACCCACAGGGTCAGGGGGTGGAATCCCCAGGGTCAGGGGGTGGGACCCACAAGGTCAGGGGGTGGGACCCCACAAGGTCAGGGGGTGGGACCCACAAGGTCAGGGGGTGGGACCCCCCAGGGTCCGGGGTTGGAATCCCCCAGGGTCAGGGGGTGGGACCCCCCAGGGTCAGGGGGTGGGACCCACAAGGTCAGGGGTTGGGATCCCCCAGGGTCAGGGGGTGGGATCCCCCAGGGTCAGGGGTGGGACCTCCAAGGTCAGGGGGTGGGACCCCCCAGGGTCAGGGGTGGGACCCCCCAGGGTCAGGGGGTGGGACCTCCAAGGTCAGGGGGTGGGGACCTCCAAGGTCAGGGGGTGGGGACCTCCAAGGTCAGGGGGTGGGACCCCCCAGGGACAGGGGTGGGTCCTCCAAGGTCAGGGGGTGGGACCCCCAGGGTCAGGGGGTGAGATCCCCCAGGGTCAGGGGTGGGAACCCCAAGGGTCAGGGGGTGAGACCCGCCAGGGTCAGGGGTGGGGCCCCCAAGGTCAGGGGGTGGGACCCCCAGGGTCAGGGGGTGAGATCCCCCAGGGTCAGGGGGTGAGATCCCCCAGGGTCAGGGGTGGGACCCCCAGGGACAGGGGTGGGACCCCCAGGGTCAGGGGGTGGGACCCCCAGGGTCAGGGGGTGGGACCCGCCAGGGACAGGGGGGTGGGACCCCCAGGGTCAGGGGGTGAGATCCCCCAGGGTCAGGGGGTGGGACCCCCAGGGTCAGGGGGTGAGATCCCCCAGGGTCAGGGGTGGGACCCCCAGGGTCAGGGGTGGGACCCCCCAGGGTCAGGGGGTGAGATCCCCCAGGGTCAGGGGTGGGACCCCCAGGGTCAGGGGGTGAGATCCCCCAGGGTCAGGGGGTGAGATCCCCCAGGGACAGGGGTGGGACCCCCAGGGTCAGGGGTGAGATCCCCCAGGGACAGGGGGGTGAGATACCCCAGGGACAGGGGTGGGACCCCCAGGGTCAGGGGTGGGACCCCCAGGGTCAGGGGGTGAGATCCCCCAGGGTCAGCGGGTTGAGATCCCCCAGGGTCAGGGGGTGGGACCCCCAGGGTCAGGGGGTGAGATCCCCCAGGGTCAGCGGGTTGAGATCCCCCAGGGTCAGGAGGTGGGACCCCCAGGGTCAGGGGTGAGATCCCCCAGGGACAGGGGGGTGAGATACCCCAGGGACAGGGGTGGGACCCCCAGGGTCAGGGGTGGGACCCCCAGGGTCAGGGGGTGAGATCCCCCAGGGTCAGCGCGTTGAGATCCCCCAGGGTCAGGGGGTGGGACCCCCAGGGACAGGGGGTGGGATCCCCCAGGGTCAGGGGGTGGGACCCCCAGGGACATGGGTGAGATCTCCCAGGGACAGGGGGGTGAGATACCCCAGGGACAGGGGTGGGACCCCCAGGGTCAGGGGTGGGACCCCCAGGGTCAGGGGGTGAGATCCCCCAGGGTCAGCGGGTTGAGATCCCCCAGGGTCAGGGGGTGGGATCCCCCAGGGTCAGCGGGTTGAGATCCCCCAGGGTCAGGGGGTGGGACCCCCAGGGTCAGCGGGTTGAGATCCCCCAGGGTCAGGGGGTGGGACCCCCCAGGGTCAGGGGTGGGACCCCCAGGGTCAGGGGGTGGGACCCCCAGGGTCAGGGGGTGGGATCCCCCAGGGACAGGGGTGGGACCCCCAGGGTCAGGGGTGAGACCCCCAGGGTCAGGGGGTGGGACCCCCAGGGTCAGGGGGTGGGATCCCCCAGGAACAGGGGTGGGACCCCCAGGGTCAGGGGTGAGATCCCCCAGGGTCAGGGGGTGGGACCCCCAGGGACAGGGGTGGGACCCCCAGGGTCAGGGGTGGGACCCCCAGGGTCAGGGGGTGAGATCCCCCAGGGTCAGGGGGTGAGATCCCCCAGGGTCAGGGGTGGGACCCCCAGGGTCAGGGGTGAGATCCCCCAGGGACAGGGGGGTGAGATCCCCCAGGGACAGGGGTGGGACCCCCAGGGTCAGGGGTGGGACCCCCAGGGTCAGGGGGTGGGATCCCCCAGGGACAGGGGTGGGACCCCCAGGGTCAGGGGTGAGATCCCCCAGGGTCAGGGGGTGGGACCCCCAGGGACAGGGGTGGGACCCCCAGGGTCAGGGGTGAGATACCCCAGGGTCAGGGGTGGAATCCCCCAGGGACAGGGGTGGGACCCCCAAGGTCAGGGGTTGAGAACCCCCCAGGGACAGGGGGGTGGGTTTCCCCAGGGACAGGGGGGTGGGCCTGGTTTGAAGGAAGTTTGAATTTGTGATTGACACCAATTGGTCTCTTGCAGCGTGGTTCGAACTGTGGCTTATCGGTGCCAAGCGATGGGCAGTGCCAGGTCTTTGCCAAGACGGCATATTACAAGGTAGAGCATCACAGGCAACGTCACCGAACCTCCCTGTGGGATCAGCTCATCAGGGATTGGTGGGTCACACAACAACACAGCAACTGCTGGGGGCTCTTACTTCCCCGGCAGTGGGGGGACTCACTCCCACAGGGAGTGGGGGGAGAATGGGGGACTCGCTCCCACGGGGAGTGGGGGGGAGAATGGGGGACTCGCTCCCCACGGGGAGTGGGGGGAGAGAATGGGGGACTCGCTCCCCACGGGGAGTGGGGGGGGAGAATGGGGGACTCGCTCCCACGGGGAGTGGGGGGGAGAATGGGGGACTCACTCCCCACGGGGAGTGGGGGGAGAGAATGGGGGACTCGCTCCCACGGGGAGTGGGGGGGGAGAATGGGGGACTCACTCCCCACGGGGAGTGGGGGGGAGAATGGGGGACTCACTCCCACGGGGAGTGGGGGGGGAGAATGGGGGACTCACTCCCCACGGGGAGTGGGGGGGAGAATGGGGGACTCGCTCCCCACGGGGAGTGGGGGGAGAATGGGGGACTCGCTCCCATGGGGAGTGGGGGGAGAATGGGGGACTCACTCCCACGGGGAGTGGGGGGGGGAGAATGGGGGACTCACTCCCATGGGGAGTGGGGGGAGAATGGGGGACTCACTCCCACGGGGAGTGGGGGGGAGAATGGGGGACTCACTCCCACGGGGAGTGGGGGAGGGTGAATGTCCGAGATGCTGACTGGGCTGATGGGATGCCCCGCTGTGTCTGGGTTAGTCTGCACTGGCAGACCCTGACGATCAGTTGGAGCAGTGGGATCCCGTGTAGTGAAGAGGATATGGCTGTTCGAGAATGGCCATGACCAAGGTGCCCATTCACACTCTGAGGGACGGGTCACCTCCTCATATCTACAGCTGCCTGCTGCCGATTCCTGATCTCCTCTGGTTTCTCTCCATAGGGAAATGTTGTGGCCATTAAACACATCAACCAGAAAAGGGTGGAACTCACTCGCAACGTGCTTTTCGAACTCAAACACGTAGGTCTCAGAGCAGTGTCTTCCATTTTCCATCATACCCTCTGAGAGATTGAGAAATGGTCTGGGTCCATTGGGATTGTGTCCAGTGGGAGGGAATGGGAAGGGGTTTGAGTCCATTGGGAGTGTGTACAGTGGGAGTGAATGGGAAGGGGTTTGGGTCCATTGGGATTGTGTACAGTGGGAGGGAATGGGAATGGGTTTGGGTCCATTGGGATTGTGTAGAGTGGGAGTGAATGGGAAGGGGTTTGAGTCCATTGGGATTGTGTAGAGTGGGAGTGAATGGGAAGGGGTTTGAGTCCATTGGGAATGTGTACAGTGGGAGTGAATGGGAAGGGGTTTGAGTCCATTGGGAATGTGTAGAGTGGGAGTGAATGGGAAGGGGTTTGAGTCCATTGGGATTGTGTAGAGTGGAAGGGAATGGGAAGGGGTTTGAGTCCATTGGGATTGTGTAGAGTGGGAGTGAATGGGAAGGGGTTTGAGTCCATTGGGAATGTGTACAGTGGGAGTGAATGGGAAGGGGTTTGAGTCCATTGGGAATGTGTACAGTGGGAGTGAATGGGAAGGGGTTTGAGTCCATTGGGATTGTGTAGAGTGGGAGTGAATGGGATGGGGTTTGAGTCCATTGGGATTGTGTACAGTGGGAGTGAATGGGAAGGGGTTTGGGTCCATTGGGATTGTGTAGAGTGGGAGGGAACGGGAAGGGGTTTGGGTCCATTGGGATTGTGTACAGTGGGAGAGAATGGGAAGGGATTTGCGCACATTGGGATTGTGTAGAGTGGGAGTGAATGGGAAGGGGTTTGGGTCCATTGGGATTGTGTAGAGTGGGAGCGAATGGGATGGGGTTTGGGTCCATTGGGATTATGTACAGTGGGAGGGAATGGGAAGGGGTTTGGGTCCATTGGGATTGAGTCCAGTGGGAATGAACGGGATGGGGTTTGGGTCCATTGGGATTGTGTACAGTGGGAGGGAATGGGAAGGGATTTGGGTCCATTGGGATTGTGTAGAGTGGGAGGGAATGGGAAGGGGTTTGGGTCCATTGGGATTGTGTACACTGGGAGTGAATGGGAAGGGGTTTCGGTCCATTGGGATTGTGTAGAGTGGGAGGGAATGGGATGGGGTTTGGGTCAATTGGGATTGTGTACAGTGGGAGTGAATGGGAAGGGGTTTGGGTCCATTGGGATTGTGTAGAGTGGGAGTGAATGGGAAGGGGTTTGGGTCCATTGGGATTGTGTAGAGTGGGAGTGAATGGGATGGGGTTTGGGTCCATTGGGATTGTGTACACTGGGAGTGAATGGGAAGGGGTTTGGGTCCATTGGGATTGTGTACAGTGGGAGGGAATGGGATGGGGTTTGGGTCAATTGGGATTGTGTACAGTGGGAGTGAATGGGAAGGGGTTTGGGCACATTGGGATTGTGTAGAGTGGGAGTGAATGGGATGGGGTTTGGGTCCATTGGGATTGTGTACAGTGGGAGTGAATGTGAAGGGGTTTGGGTCCATCGGAATTGTGTACAGTGGGAGTGAATGGGATGGGGTTTGGGTCCATTGGGAATGTGTAGAGTGGGAGTGAATGGGATGGGGTTTGGGTCAATTGGGATTGTGTAGAGTGGGAGTGAATGGGAAGGGGTTTGGGTCCATTGGGATTGTGTAGAGTGGGAGTGAATGGGAAGGGGTTTGGGTCCATTGGGATTGTGTAGAGTGGGAGTGAATGGGATGGGGTTTGGGTCCATTGGGATTGTGTACACTGGGAGTGAATGGGAAGGGGTTTGGGTCCATTGGGATTGTGTACAGTGGGAGGGAATGGGATGGGGTTTGGGTCAATTGGGATTGTGTACAGTGGGAGTGAATGGGAAGGGGTTTGGGCACATTGGGATTGTGTACAGTGGGAGTGAATGGGATGGGGTTTGGGTCCATTGGGATTGTGTACACTGGGAGTGAATGGGAAGGGGTTTGGGTCAATTGGGATTGTGTAGAGTGGGAGTGAATGTGATGGGGTTTGGGTCAATTGGGATTGTGTACAGTGGGAGTGAATGGGAAGGGGTTTGGGCACATTGGGATTGTGTACAGTGGGAGTGAATGGGAAGGGGTTTGGGCACATTGGGATTGTGTACAGTGGGAGTGAATGGGATGGGGTTTGGGTCCATTGGGATTGTGTACACTGGGAGTGAATGGGAAGGGGTTTGGGTCAATTGGGATTGTGTAGAGTGGGAGTGAAAGGGATGGGGTTTAGGTCCATTGGGAATGTGTACAGTGGGAGTGAATGGGAAGGGGTTTGGGCACATTGGGATTGTGTACAGTGGGAGGGAATGGGAAGGGGTTTGGGTCCATTAGGATTGTGTACAGTGGGAGGGAATGGGAAGGGGTTTGGGTCCATTGGGATTGTGTCCAGTGGGAGGGAATGGGAAGGGGTTTGGGTCCATTGGGATTGTGTAGCGTGGGAGTGAATGGGAAGGGGTTTGGGTCCATCGGGATTGTGTACAGAGAGGGTATGGTCTCTTCTTTTAACCTGCACATTTTTCCGGCCTACTAACAGTAACTATCGAGTGATCAGCTGAACTAACTCCCTCTCGTTCACGGTGAATGGGTATTGAGTTACTGCTGGCCCCTTGTGTGGGTCTGATGGACCGATTGGCCTCATTCAGTGCTGTCACTCTGTGTGACTGTTACTCTGAGCCCCAGCCTGTCTGTGATTGTGCCTTTCCCTTTGCTCTTGCAGATGAGAGATGTTCAGAATGAGCATCTAACCCGCTTTATTGGAGCAAGCGTTGACCCCCCTAACATCTGGATTGTTACTGAGTACTGTACCCGTGGAAGCTTACAGGTATGGAGGGTCCATACACCCAGCACCCCATTCCACATTGGGTGGTCCGAATGGTCGGGACGCTCCAGCTGACGATAGGAAAGGGGGGGCACTTCCCTTTCAGATTCCCTCCAGACGCTGCCCTGTAGCTACTGAGGAGATCACCGGGAACAGTGGGTGGTATTTCCACACTCTGAGCCAGGAGAGCTGTGGGTGCTAGTCTCTCTGTGGGACTGGATGGCCATGGGGAAGGGTGTTAGTGTGTGGGGTGTGTGTAGGGTGTGTTTGTAGGTGTGTGAGTATGTGTGGGTGAGTGTGTGTGTCTGTGTGTGTATGTGTGGGGGGGGGGGGTGAGTGTGTGTCAGGGGTGTGTGTGTGAGTGTGTGTTTGGGTGTGTGTGAGACTGTGTATGTGAGTGGGTGTCTGTGTGTGTGGGTGTGGGTGGGTGCGTGTGTGTGAAGGTGTGTGTGGGTGTGTGTGTGTGTATTTGGGTGTGAGTGAGTGTGTGTGGGTGTTTGGGTGTGTGTGTGTGTGTGTGAGTGTGTGTGGGTGTGTGTATGTGTGTTTGGGTGTGTGTGAGTGTGTGTGGCTGTGTATGTGAGTGGGTGTCTGTGTGTGGGTGTGTGTGTGTGTGTGTGTGTGTGAAGGTGTGTGTGAGTGTGTGTGGCTGTATATGTGAGTGGGTGTCTGTGTGTGGGTGTGGGTGTGTGTGTGTGTGTGTGAAGGTGTGTGTGAGTGTGTGTGTGAGTGTGTGGGTGTATGTGTGGGAGTGGGTATGTGTGTGGGTGTGGGTGTGGGTGGGTGGGTGTGTGGGTGTGTGTGTATGTGTATGTGTGTGTGTGTGGGTGGTGTGTGTGTGTGGGTGTGTGGGGGTGTGTGTGTGTATAGAGGTGAGCATGTCTGTGTGTGGGTGTGTGTGCATTTGGGTGTGTGTGTGTGAGGGAGGTGTGTGTGTGTGGGGTGGGTGTGTGTGAGTGCGTGTGTGTGTGGGGCGTGTGTGTGTGTGTGGGTGTGTGTGTGTGGGGTGGGTGTGTGTGAGTGCGTGTGTGGGTTTGTGTGTGTGGTGTGTGTGTGTGAGTGTGTGTGTGTGGGTGTGTGTGTGTGGGTGTGTGTGTGGGGGGTGTGTGTGTGTGGGGCGTGTGTGTGAGTGGGTCTGTGTGTGTGGGGTGTGTGTGTGTGTGTGTAGGGGTGTGTGTGTAGGGTGTGTATGTGGGCGGGGTGTGTGTGTCTGAGTGTGTGTGTGGGTGTGGGTGTTGGTGTGTGTGGGGGGTGTGTGTGTGTGGGGGAGTGTGTGTGTGAGTGTGTGTGTGGGTGTGGTGTGTGTGGGGTGTGTGTGTGGGGGTTGTGTGTGAGGGTGTGTGGGGGTGTGTGTGTAGGGTGTGTGTGGGCGGGGTGTGTGTGTGGGTGTGGATGTGTGTGTGGGGTGTGTGTGTGGGGGGAGGTGTGTGTTTGTGAGTGTGTGTGTGTGAGTGTGTGGGGTGTGTGTGTGAGTGTGTGTTTGTGAGTGTGTGTGTGTGTGAGTGTGAGTGTGTGTATGAGTGTGTGAGTGTGTGTGTGTGTGTGTGTGTGTGAGTGTGAGTGTGTGTGTGAGTGTGTGTGTGTGTGAGTGTGTGTGTGAGTGTGTGTGTGAGTGTGTGTGTGGTTGGGTGTGAGTGTGTGTGTGAGTGTGTGTGGGGTGTGTGTGTGGTTGGGTGTGTGAGTGTGTGTGTGTGAGTGTGTGTGTGTGTGAGTGTGTGTGGGGTGTGTGTGGTTGGGTGTGTGTGTGTGTGTGGTTGGGTGTGTGTGTGTGTGAGTGTGTGTGTGGGGTGTGTGTGAGTGGGTGTGTCTCTGATACCCCCTGAAGGTGGGGAGCCTGGGGGACTAGGCCCGAACCAGCAATAGCTGCATCTCCAACATGGGTGTGGAAGACCCACGTTACCATAGAAACCGTGCCTCCCTGAGGGGGACGACCAAACCCTTCCCTTCTCATCAGAAACATATCTGTTCCTCACCAGGACATTTTGGAAAATGAGAGCATTACCCTGGACTGGATGTTTCGCTACTCGCTGATTAACGACATTGTCAAGGTAAGGGCCAGTTCGAGGTATGGGTGAGCTGGGCCGAAGGGCCTGTTTCCAACTCTGGAACACTTGCTTGCTGTAGCTGTTCAGTGCAGCTAAGGGCTGGTCAATGGGATGTGGTAGGGTTTGGGGACACAGAGGGGAGTTGGGGGAGAAGAATGGGGTGTCTCAGAGGTTAGCACCGCTGCCTCACAGCACCAGGGACCTGGGTTCGATGCCAGCCTCGGGCAGCTGTCGGTCTGGAGTTCGCAAATTCTCCCCCGTGTCTGTGTGGGTTTGCTCCGGTGTTCTCCCATAGTCCAAAGATGTGCTGGTTAGGGTGGACTGGCCATGTTGTTAGGTGAAGGGGTAAATGTAGTGGAATGGGTCAGGCTGGGTCGCTCTTCGGAGGGTCAGTGTGGACTTGTTGGGCCGAAGGGCCTGTTTCCACACTGTAAGTAATCTAATCATAAATAACGCTGTCCTGTATAATGGTGTTTAATATTCCAGTCTATAATAATGTGCTGGTTAGGGTGGATTGGCCGTGGGGAACTGTCCCATAGTGCCCAAGGATGTGCAGGTTAGGGTGGATTGGCCATGGGAAATTGTCCCATAGTGCCCAGGGATGTGTAGGTCAGGGTGGATTGGCCATGGGAAATTGTCCCATAGTGCCCAGGGATGTGCAGGTTAGGGTGGATTGGACATGGGAAATTGTCCCATAGTGTCCAGGGATGTGCAGGTTAGGGTGGATTGGCCGTGGGAAATTGTCCCATAGTGCCCAGGGATGTGCAGGTTAGGGTGGATTGGCCATGGGAAATTGTCCCATAGTGCCCTGGGATGTGCAGGTTAGGGTGGATTGGCCGTGGGAAATTGTCCCACAGTGCCCAGGGATGTGTAGGTCAGGGTGGATTGGCCATGGGAAATTGTCCCATAGTGTCCAGGGATGTGTAGGTCAGGGTGGATTGGCCATGGGAAATTGTCCCATAGTGCCCAGGGATGTGCAGGTTAGGGTGGATTGGACATGGGAAATTGGCCCATAGTGTCCAGGGATGTGTAGGTCAGGGTGGATTGGCCATGGGAAATTGTCCCATAGTGCCCTGGGATGTGCAGGTTAGGGTGGATTGGCCGTGGGAAATTGTCCCACAGTGCCCAGGGATGTGTAGGTTAGGGTGGATTGGCCGTGGGAAATTGTCCCATAGTGCCCAGGGATGTGTAGGTCAGGGTGGATTGGCCGTGGGAAGTTTTCCCATCGTGTCCAGGGATGTGCAGGTTAGGGTGGATTGGCCGTGGGAAATTGTCCCATAGTGCCCAGGGATGTGCAGGTTAGGGTGGATTGGCCATGGGAAATTGTCCCATAGTGTCCAGGGATGTGCAGGTTAGGGTGGATTGGTCATGGGGAATTGTCCCATAGTGCCCAGGGATGTGCAGGTTAGGGTGGATTGGTCATGGGGAATTGTCCCATAGTGTCCAGGGATGTGCAGGTTAGGGTGGATTGGCCATGGGAAATTGTCCCATAGTGCCCAGGGATGTGCAGGTTAGGGTGGATTGGCCGTGGGGAATTGTCCCATAGTGCCCAGGGATGTGCAGGTTAGGGTGGATTGGCCGTGGGGAATTGTCCCATAGTGCCCAGGGATGTGCAGGTTAGGGTGGATTGGCCATGGGAAATTGTCCCATAGTGCCCAGGGATGTGCAGGTTAGGGTGGATTGGCCATGGGAAATTGTCCCATAGTGCCCAGGGATGTGCAGGTTAGGGTGGATTGGCCGTGGGAAATTGTCCCATAGTGCCCAGGGATGTGCAGGTTAGGGTGGATTGGCCATGGGGAATTGTTCCATAGTGCCCAGGGATGTGGAGGTTAGGGTGGATTGGCCATGGGAAATTGTCCCATAGTGCCCAGGGATGTGCAGGTTAGGGTGGATTGGCCAAGGGAAATTGTCCCATAGTGCCCAGGGATGTGCAGGTTAGGGTGGATTGGCCATGGGAAATTGTCCCACAGTGCCCAGGGATGTGCAGGTTAGGGTGGATTGGCCATGGGGAATTGTCCCATAGTGCCCCAGGGATGTACAGGTTAGGGTGGATTGGCCATGGGAAATTGTCCCATAGTGCCCAGGGATGTGCAGGTTAGGGTGGATTGGCCATGGGGAATTGTCCCATAGTGCCCCAGGGATGTACAGGTTAGGGTGGATTGGCCATGGGAAATTGTCCCATAGTGTCCAGGGATGTACAGCTTAGGGTGGGCTAATGTTTGGAAATCTAAGGTTCTCGAGGTAAGGTAGTGGGATGGGTCTGTGTGGGAAGCTCTTTAGAGGGTCAGCGTGAACTCGATGGGCCGAATGGCCCTGCT
Organism: Chiloscyllium punctatum; assembly: GCF_047496795.1. Lineage (NCBI taxonomy): Eukaryota > Metazoa > Chordata > Chondrichthyes > Orectolobiformes > Hemiscylliidae > Chiloscyllium > Chiloscyllium punctatum. The sequence goes on from NC_092766.1 coordinate 6,911,397, forward strand.
TCCACATTCTCAGGGGAACAAAGTGAGTGGTTAGTTAGGAACTTGTCTTGGGAGAGGTCTCTTCCAGCTTCCAGCCTGACCCAAACCCCTCCCTGCACACACTAGAATCCTGATCTCTCTCTCTCTCTCTCTCTCTCTCTCTCCACTTTTTCCAGGGAATGGCTTTTCTGCACAACAGCGTCATTGGTTGCCACGGAAACCTGAAATCCTCCAACTGTGTGGTTGACAGTCGGTTTGTTTTAAAGATCACGGACTATGGTCTGGCCAGCCTCCGATCCCCAGGGGATTCACACGGCCGGGGTCTACTGTATGAAAGTGCGTCACAGAGTGATCATCTCACCATAATACAGTGCACACAGCAAAGGGGCATTGGACTGGCTCTCACTCCCTCATTGGGGGGGGGGGGGACTCGCTCCCACGGGGAGTGGGGGGGAATGGGGGACTCACTCCCACGGGGAGTGGGGGGAGAATGGGGGACTCACTCCCACGGGGAGTGGGGGGAGAGAATGGGGGACTCACTCCCACGGGGAGTGGGGGGAGAATGGGGGACTCACTCCCACGGAGAGTGGGGGGAGAGAATGGGGGACTCACTCCCACGGAGAGTGGGGGGAGAGAATGGGGGACTCAATCCCACGGGGAGTGGGGGGAGAGAATGGGGGACTCACTCCCACGGGGAGTGGGGGGAGAGAATGGGGGACTCGCTCCCCACGGGGAGTGGGGGGGGGAGAATGGGGGACTCGCTCCCACAGGGAGTGGGGGGGGGAGAATGGGGGACTCACTCCCCACGGGGAGTGGGGGGGGAGAATGGGGGACTCGCTCCCCACGGGGAGTGGGGGGAGAATGGGGGACTCACTCCCCACGGGGAGTGGGGGGGAGTAAATGGGGGACTCACTCCCCACGGGGAGTGGGGGGGAGTAAATGGGGGACTCACTCTCACGGGGAGTGGGGGGGAGTAAATGGGAGTTGTTGCCAATCTCTCATTTGACTCATTGTCTGTGGGACTGTACCCCGTGAGAGTCTGTGTGTGTGTGTGTGTGGGTGGGTGTGTGTGTGTGTGTATGTGTCTGTGTGAGTCTGTGTGTGTGTGGGTGCGGGTGTGTCTGTGTGTGTGTCAGTGTGTTTGTGTGTCTATGTGTGTGGGTGTGTCTGTGTGTGTGTCTATGTGTGTGGGTGTGTCTATGTGTATGAGTGTGTCTGTGTGTGTGTCAGTGTGTTTGTGTGTCTATGTGTGTGGGTGTGTCTATGTGTATGAGTGTGTCTGTGTGTGTGTCAGTGTGTTTGTGTGTCTATGTGTATGAGTGTGTCTGTGTGTGTGTCAGTGTGTTTGTGTGTCTATGTGTGTGGGTGTGTCTATGTGTATGAGTGTGTCTGTGTGTGTGTCAGTGTGTTTGTGTGTCTATGTGTGTGGGTGTGTCTATGTGTATGAGTGTGTCTGTGTGTGTGTCTATGTGTATGAGTGTGTCTGTGTGTGTGCCAGTTTGCATGTGTCTGTGTGAGTCTATATGTCTGTGTCTTTCTGTGTGTCTGTCTGTGTGTATGTGGGTGTGGGTGTGTCTGTGTGTGTGTGTCTGGTGTGTGTCAGTGTGTGTGTCAGTGTGTTTGTGTGTATGTGTGTGTGGGGGGGTGTCTGTGTGTGTGGGGGGGTTGTGTGGGTGTGTGTGTGCGGGTGTGTGTGTGACCGTGCTGACTGACGCTGGTATTGAGCTGATTAGCTCTGTGGGTGTGTCTGTGTGTGTGTGTGGGTGTGTGTGTGGGTGAGGGTGTCTGTGTGTGCTTGGTGTGTCTGTGTTTGAGTCTGTGTGTGAGTGTCTGGGTGTCTGTGTGTGTCAGTGTGTATGTGTGTGTATTTGTGTGTGTGTGTGTGTCTGTGTGTGATTGTGTGTGTGTCTGTGTGTCAGTGTGTGTGTGTGTGTGTGTGGGTGTGGGTGTGTCTCTGTGTGTGCGCGGGTGTGTGTGTGCACATGGGTGTGTGTGTGTGTGTGGGGGTGTGTGTGTGTGGGTGTGGGTGTGTGTGTGGGGTGTGTGAGTGTGAGGGTGTGTGTGTGAGGGTGTGTGTGTGGATGTGTGTGGGTGTGTATGTGTGTGTGTGGGAGTGTGTGTGTGTGGGAGTGTATGTGGGGTGTGTGTGTGAGGGTGTGTGTGTGGGGGGTGTGTGTGGGTGTGTGTGTGTACGTGTGTGTGTGGGGTGTGTGTGTGTATGTGGGTGTGTGTGAGGGTGTGTGTGTGTGGGTGTGTGAGGGTGTGTGTGAGGGGGTGTGGGTGGGTGTGATTGAGGGTGTGTGTGTATATGTGTTGGTGTGTGTGAGGGAGTGTGTGTGAAGGAGTGTGTGTGAGAGGGTGTGTGTGTGTGGAGTGTGTGTGTGAGGGTGTGTGTAAGGGAGTGTGTGAGGGAGTGTGTGGGTGTGTGTGAGGGAGTGTGTGTGAGGGAGTGTGTGTGGGGTGTGTGTGTATGAGGGTGTGGGTGTGTGTGAGGGAGTGTGTGTGGGTGTGTGTGTATGTGTGGGGGGTGTGTGTGTGTGAGGGAGTGAGTGTGCGTGTGGGTGTGTGTGAGGGAGTGTGTGTGTGTGCGTGTGAGGGAGTGTGTGTGGGAGTGTGTATGTGGGTGGGTGTGTGGGGGTGTGTGAGGGAGTGTGTGTGTGTGAGGGAGTGTGTGTGGGGGTGTGTGTGAAGGAGGGGGTGTGTGGGTGGGTGCGTGTGAGGGAGTGGGTGTGTGTGTATGTGTGTGAGGGAGTGTGTGTGGGAGTATGTGTATGTGTGTGAGGGAGTGTGTGTGTGGGTGTGTGTGTGGGGGTATGTGAGAGAGTGTGTGTGTGTGAGGGAGTGTGTGTGGGGGGTGTGTGAGGGAGTGGGTGTGTGTGTATGTGTGTGAGGGAGTGTCTGTGTGTATGTGTGTGTGGGTGTGTGTGTGTGTGGGAGGAGTGTGTGTGTGAGGGAGTGTGTGTGTGGGTGGGTGTGTGTGAGGGAGTGGGTGTGTGTGTATGTGTGTGAGGGAGTGTGTGTGTGGGTGTGTGTGGGAGTGTGTGTGTGAGGGAGTGTGTGTGTGGGTGGGTGTGTGTGAGGGAGTGGGTGTGTGTGTATGTGTGTGAGGGAGTGGGTGTGGGAGTGTGTGTGAGGGAGTGTGTGTGGGAGAGTGTGTGTGGGTGTGTGTGTGTGAGGGAGTGTGTGTGGGAGTATGTGTATGTGTGTGAGGGAGTGTGTGTGTGGGTGTGTGAGGGAGTGTGTGTGGGAGAGTGTGTGTGGGTGTGTGTGTGAGGGAGTGTGTGTGGGAGTATGTGTATGTGTGGGAGGGAGTGTGTGTGGGTGTGTGTGTGTGAGGGAGTGTGTGTGGGAGTATGTGTATGTGTGTGAGGGAGTGTGTGTGTGGGTGT
>NC_092766.1:6922264-6971965 GCF_047496795.1 Chiloscyllium punctatum
TGGGGTCCCACACACACACTGACTCTCACTGGGGTACAGTCCCACACACACACTGACTCTCACTGGGGTACAGGGTCCCACACACACACTGACTCTCACTGGGGTACAGGGTCCCACACACACACTGACCCTCACTGGGGTACGGGGTCCCACACACACACTGACTCTCACTGGGATACAGGGTCCCACACACACACGGACCCTCACTGGGGTACAGAGTCCCGCACACACACGGACCCTCACTGGGGTACAGAGTCCCGCACACACACTGACTCTCACTGGGGTACAGTGTCCCACACACACACGGACCCTCACTGGGGTACAGAGTCCCGCACACACACTGACTCTCACTGGGGTACAGTGTCCCACACACACACACACTGACTCTCACTGAGGTACAGGGTCCCACACACACACTGACTCTCACTGGGGTACGGGGTCCCACACACACACTGACTCTCACTGGGGTACAGTCCCACACACACACTGACTCTCACTGGGGTACAGGGTCCCACACACACACTGACTCTCACTGGGGTACAGGGTCCCACACACACACTGACCCTCACTGGGGTACGGGGTCCCACACACACACTGACTCTCACTGGGATACAGGGTCCCACACACACACGGACCCTCACTGGGGTACAGAGTCCCGCACACACACGGACCCTCACTGGGGTACAGAGTCCCGCACACACACTGACTCTCACTGGGGTACAGTGTCCCACACACACACGGACCCTCACTGGGGTACAGAGTCCCGCACACACACTGACTCTCACTGGGGTACAGTGTCCCACACACACACACACTGACTCTCACTGAGGTACAGGGTCCCACACACACACTGACTCTCACTGGGGTACGGGGTCCCACACACACACTGACTCTCACTGGGGTACAGGGTCCCACACACACACTGACTCTCACTGAGGTACAGGGTCCCACACACACACACACTGACTCTCACTGGGGTACAGAGTCCCACACACACACTGACTCTCACTGGGGTACAGAGTCCCACACACACACTGACTCTCACTGGGGTACAGGGTCCCACACACACACACACTGACTCTCACTGGGGTACAGGGTCCCACACACACTGACTCTCACTGGGGTACGGGGTCCCACACACACACTGACTCTCACTGGGGTACAGGGTCCCACACACACACTAACTCTCACTGAGGTACAGTCCCACACACACACACACTGACTCTCACTGGGGTACAGGGTCCCACACACACACTGACTCTCACTGGGGTACAGTCCCACACACACACTGACTCTCACTGGGGTACAGGGTCCCACACACACACTGACTCTCACTGGGGTACAGGGTCCCACACACACACTGACTCTCACTGAGGTATGGGGTCCCACACACACACTGACTCTCACTGAGGTACAGGGTCCCACACACACACACACTGACACTCACTGGGGTACAGGGTCCCACACACACACTGACTCTCACTGGGGTACAGTGTCCCACACACACACACTGACTCTCCCTGGGGTACAGTGTCTCACACACACACTGACTCTCACTGGGGTACAGTCCCACACACACACACTGACTCTCACTGGGGTACAGTGTCCCACACACACACTGACTCTCACTGGGGTACAGTGTCTCACGCACACACTGACTCTCACTGGGGTACAGGGTCCCACACACACACTGACTCTCACTGGGGTACAGTGTCTCACACACACACTGACTCTCACTGGGGTACATTCCCCCACACACACACTGACTCTCACTGGGGTACAGTGTCTCACGCACACACTGACTCTCACTGGGGTACAGGGTCCCACACACACACTGACTCTCACTGGGGTACAGTGTCTCACACACACACTGACTCTCACTGGGGTACAGTCCCACACACACACACTGACTCTCCCTGGGGTACAGTGTCTCACACACACACTGACTCTCACTGGGGTACAGGGTCCCACACACACACTGACTCTCACTGGGGTACAGTCCCACACACACACACTGACTCTCACTGGGGTACAGGGTCCCACACACTCACACTGACTCTCACTGGGGTACAGTCCCACACACAGACGCTGACTCTCACTGGGGTAAAGTCCCACACACACACACTGACTCTCACTGGGGTACAGTCCCACACACACACTGACTCTCACTGGGGTACAGTCCCACACACACACACTGACTCTCACTGTGGTACGGGGTCCACACACACACTGACTCTCACTGGGGTACAGGGTCCCACACACACACTGACCCTCACTGGGGTACAGTCCCCCACACACACAATGACTCTCACTGGGGTACAGGGTCCCACACACACACTGACCCTCACTGGGGTACGGGTCCCACACACACACTGACTCTCTCTGGGGTACAGGGTCCCACACACACACACTGACTCTCACTGGGGTACAGTCCCGCACACACACTGACCCTCACTGGGGTACGGGATCACACACACACACTGACTCTCACTGGGGTACAGTCCCGCACACACACTGACCCTCACTGGGGTACAGTCCCGCACACACACTGACCCTCATTGGGGTACAGTCCCGCACACACACTGACTCTCACTGGGGTACAGTCCCGCACACACACTGACTCTCACTGGGGTACAGGGTCCCACACACACACTGACTCTCACTGGGGTACAGGGTCCCACACACACACTGACTCTCACTGGGGTACGGGATCACACACACACACTGACTCTCACTGGGGTACAGGATCCCCCACACACACTGACTCTCACTGGGGTACAGGGTCCCACACACACACTGACTCTCACTGGGGTACAGGGTCCCACACACACACTGACTCTCACTGGGGTACGGGGTCCCACACACACACTGACTCTCACTGGGGTACGGGGTCCCACACACACACTGACTCTCACTGGGGTACAGTCCCACGCACACACTGACTCTCACTGGGGTACAGTCCCCCACACACACACTGACTCTCACTGGGGTACAGGGTCCCACACACACACACTGACCCTCACTGGGGTACGGGGTCTCACACACACACTGACTCTCACTGGGGTACAGTCCCACACACACACTGACTCTCACTGGGGTACAGTCCCACACACTCACACTGACCCTCACTGGGGTACAGTCCCACACACACACACTGACACTCACTGGGGTACAGTCCCACACACACACACTGACTCTCACTGGGGTACAGTCCCACACACACACACTGACCCTCACTGGGGTACAGTCCCACACACACACACTGACTCTCACTGGGGTACAGTCCCACACACACACTGACTCTCACTGGGGTACAGTCCCACACATACACTGACTCTCACTGGGGTACAGTCCCACACACACTGACTCTCACTGGGGTACAGGGTCCCACACACACACTGACTCTCACTGGGGTACAGGGTCCCACACACACACACTGACTCTCACTGGGGTACAGTCCCACACACACACTGACTCTCACTGGGGTACAGGGTCCCACACACACACTGACTCTCACTGGGGTACAGTCCCACACACACACTGACTCTCACTGGGGTACAGGGTCCCACACACGCACACTGACTCTCACTGGGGTACAGTCACACACACACACTGACTCTCACTGGGGTACAGTCCCACACACACACTGACTCTCACTGGGGTACAGGGTCCCACACACACACTGACTCTCACTGGGGTACAGTCCCCCACACACACTGACTCTCACTGAGGTACAGGGTCCCACACACACACTAACTCTCACTGAGGTACAGTCCCACACACACACACACTGACACTCACTGGGGTACAGGGTCCCACACACACACTGACTCTCACTGGGGTACAGTGTCCCACACACACACACTGACTCTCACTGGGGTACAGTGTCCCACACACACACACTGACTCTCACTGGGGTACAGTCCCACACACACACACTGACTCTCACTGGGGTACAGTCCCCCACACACACACTGACTCTCACTGGGGTACAGTGTCTCACGCACACACTGACTCTCACTGGGGTACAGGGTCCCACACACACACTGACTCTCACTGGGGTACAGTGTCTCACACACACACTGACTCTCACTGGGGTACAGTCCCCCACACACACACTGACTCTCACTGGGGTACAGTGTCTCACGCACACACTGACTCTCACTGGGGTACAGGGTCCCACACACACACTGACTCTCACTGGCGTACAGTGTCTCACACACACACTGACTCTCACTGGGGTACAGTCCCACACACACACACTGACTCTCCCTGGGGTACAGTGTCTCACACACACACTGACTCTCACTGGGGTACAGTCCCACACACACACACTGACTCTCACTGGGGTACAGTCCCACACACTCACACTGACTCTCACTGGGGTACAGTCCCACACACAGACGCTGACTCTCACTGGGGTAAAGTCCCACACACACACACTGACTCTCACTGGGGTACAGTCCCACACACACACACTGACTCTCCCTGGGGTACAGTGTCTCACACACACACTGACTCTCACTGGGGTACAGGGTCCCACACACACACTGACTCTCACTGGGGTACAGTCCCACACACTCACACTGACTCTCACTGGGGTACAGTCCCACACACAGACGCTGACTCTCACTGGGGTAAAGTCCCACACACACACACTGACTCTCACTGGGGTACAGTCCCACACACACACTGACTCTCACTGGGGTACAGTCCCACACACACACACTGACTCTCACTGTGGTACGGGGTCCACACACACACTGACTCTCAATGGGGTACAGGGTCCCACACACACACTGACCCTCACTGGGGTACAGTCCCACACACACACACTGACTCTCACTGGGGTACAGGGTCCCACACACACACTGACCCTCACTGGGGTACAGTCCCACACACACACACTGACTCTCACTGGGGTACAGTCCCACACACACACTGACTCTCACTGGGGTACAGTCCCCCACACACACACTGACTCTCACTGGGGTACAGTGTCTCACACACACACTGACTCTCACTGGGGTACAGTCCCACACACACACACTGACTCTCAATGTGGTAAGGGGTCCACACACACACTGACTCTCACTGGGGTACAGGGTCCCACACACACACTGACCCTCACTGGGGTACAGTCCCACACACACACACTGACTCTCACTGGGGTACAGGGTCCCACACACACACTGACCCTCACTGGGGTACGGGTCCCACACACACACTGACTCTCACTGGGGTACAGGGTCCCACACACACACACTGACTCTCACTGGGGTACAGTCCCACACACACACTGACCCTCACTGGGGTACAGTCCCACACACACACACTGACTCTCACTGGGGTACAGTCCCACACACACACTGACTCTCACTGGGGTACAGTCCCGCACACACACTGACCCTCACTGGGGTACAGTCCCGCACACACACTGACCCTCACTGGGATACAGTCCCGCACACACACTGACTCTCACTGGGGTACAGTCCCGCACACACACTGACTCTCACTGGGGTACAGGGTCCCACACACACACTGACTCTCACTGGGGTACAGGGTCCCACACACACACTGACTCTCACTGGGGTACAGGATCCCACACACACACTGACTCTCACTGGGGTACAGGGTCCCACACACACACTGACTCTCACTGGGGTACAGGGTCCCACACACACACTGACTCTCACTGGGGTACGGGGTCCCACACACACACTGACTCTCACTGGGGTACAGTCCCACGCACACACTGACTCTCACTGGGGTACAGGGTCCCACACACACACTGACTCTCACTGGGGTACAGTGTCTCACACACACACTGACTCTCACTGGGGTACAGTCCCACACACACACACTGACTCTCACTGTGGTACGGGGTCCACACACACACTGACTCTCACTGGGGTACAGGGTCCCACACACACACTGACCCTCACTGGGGTACAGTCCCACACACACACACTGACTCTCACTGCTGTACAGTCCCACACACACACACTGACCCTCACTGGGGTACAGTCCCACACACACACTGACTCTCACTGGGGTACAGGGTCCCACACACACAATGACTCTCACTGGGGTACAGGGTCCCACACACACACTGACTCTCACTGGGGTACAGTCCCCCACGCACACACTGACTCTCACTGGGGTACAGTCCCACACACACACTGACTCTCACTGGGGTACAGGGTCCCACACACACACACTGACCCTCACTGGGGTACGGGGTCTCACACACACCCTGACTCTCACTGGGGTACGGTGTGCGTGAGGTGAGGGACACTGAGTCTGAGCTGTGCTGCCCCCATGCCCCAGTCCTGAGCACACAATCAGTGTATATTGCGGTCCATCCCACTGACGATCGGTGTGTGAACTGTCTCCCTCAGAGATTGTCGAGAATGTGGTGCGTGTGCAGAGTCCTCAGTTGCGGCCGAGCACCGCCCTGTGCAACCAGGGTGTGGCAGAGCTCAGTGCCCTGATGCAGAGATGCTGGGCTGAAGATGTGCTCGAGAGACCCGACTTCAGTCAGATCAAGGTCCTGGTGCGCAAGTTCAACAGGTAAGGCAGCAGAGCGCAGGAGCCTGTGTAACCCAGCCTCCCTGAGTACCCTCTGGCCCACGGCCTGACTCTGGCACTACCATCAGTGCACCATTGCAGCTGCTCAAAGATTCCCCACCAGTGAGGGGCTACCTGCTCCTTCGAAGCTCTCCCCCCCCCCCAGGGCTTCGTTATGGAAGAGCGCACCCAAGGATGGGAGGATGGGCATCTGACACAGTCAGGGCAGGGACTGAGTCTGTTCTCAAGGGGGCACCCTGTCGGAGGGTCAGTGCTGAGGGAGTGGGCACTGTCGGAGGGTCAGTGCTGAGGGAGTGGGCACTGTCGGAGGGTCAGTGCTGAGGGAGTGCCGCACTGTCGGAGGGTCAGTGCTGAGGGAGTGCTGCACTGTCGGAGGGTCAGTGCTGAGGGAGTGGGCACTGTCGGAGGGTCAGTGCTGAGGGAGTGCTGCACTGTCGGAGGGTCATCGCTGAGGGAGCGCCGCACTGTCGGAGGGTCAGTGCTGAGGGAGTGGGCACTGTCGGAGGGTCAGTGCTGAGGGAGTGCTGCACTGTCGGAGGGTCAGTGCTGAGGGAGTGGGCACTGTCGGAGGGTCAGTGCTGAGGGAGTGGGCACTGTCGGAGGGTCAGTGCTGAGGGAGTGGGCACTGTCGGAGGGTCAGTGCTGAGGGAGTGCCGCACTGTCGGAGGGTCAGTGCTGAGGGAGTGCCGCACTGTCGGAGGGTCAGTGCTGAGGGAGTGCCGCACTGTCGGAGGGTCAGTGCTGAGGGAGTGGACACTGTCGGAGGGTCAGTGCTGAGGGAGTGGACACTGTCGGAGGGTCAGTGCTGAGGGAGTGGGCACTGTCGGGGGGTCAGCGCTGAGGGAGTGCCGCACTGTCAGAGGGTCAGTGCTGAGGGAGTGGGCACTGTCGGAGGGTCAGTGCTGAGGGAGTGGGCACTGTCGGAGGGTCATCGCTGAGGGAGTGCCGCACTGTCGGAGGGTCAGCGCTGAGGGAGTGCCGCACTGTCGGCGGGTCATCGCTGAGGGAGCGCCGCACTGTCGGAGGGTCAGTGCTGAGAGAGTGGGCACTGTCGGAGGGTCAGTGCTGAGGGAGTGCCGCACTGTCGGAGGGTCAGTGCTGAGGGAGTGCCACACTGTCAGAGGGTCAGCGCTGAGGGAGTGGGCACTGTCGGAGGGTCAGCGCTGAGGGAGTGCCGCACTGTCAGAGGGTCATTGCTGAGGGAGCGCCGCACTGTCGGAGGGTCAGTGCTGAGGGAGTGGGCACTGTCGGAGGGTCAGCGCTGAGGGAGTGGGCACTGTCGGAGGGTCAGTGCTGAGGGAGCGGGCACTGTCAGAGGGTCATCGCTGAGGGAGCGGGCACTGTCGGAGGGTCAGTGCTGAGGGAGCGGGCACTGTCAGAGGGTCAGTGCTGAGGGAGCGGGCACTGTCAGAGGGTCATCGCTGAGGGAGCGGGCACTGTCAGAGGGTCAGTGCTGAGGGAGCGGGCACTGTCAGAGGGTCAGTGCTGAGGGAGCGGGCACTGTCAGAGGGTCATCGCTGAGGGAGCGCCGCACTGTCGGAGGGTCAGTGCTGAGGGAGCGGGCACTGTCGGAGGGTCAGTGCTGAGGGAGCGGGCACTGTCGGAGGGTCAGCGCTGAGGGAGAGGGCACTGTCGGAGGGTCAGCGCTGAGGGAGTGGGCACTGTCGGAGGGTCAGTGCTGAGGGAGTGGGCACTGTCGGAGGGTCAGTGCTGAGGGAGTGCCGCACTGTCGGAGGGTCAGTGCTGAGGGAGTGCTGCACTGTCGGAGGGTCAGTGCTGAGGGAGTGGGCACTGTCGGGGGGTCAGTGCTGAGGGAGTGGGCACTGTCGGAGGGTCAGTGCTGAGGGAGTGGGCACTGTCGGAGGGTCAGTGCTGAGGGAGTGCCGCACTGTCGGAGGGTCAGTGCTGAGGGAATGGGCACTGTCGGAGGGTCAGTGCTGAGGGAGTGGACACTGTCGGAGGGTCAGTGCTGATGGAGTGGGCACTGTCGGAGGGTCAGTGCTGAGGGAGTGCCGCACTGTCAGAGGGTCAGTGCTGAGGGAGTGGGCACTGTCGGAGGGTCAATGCTGAGGGAGCGCTGCACTGTCGGAGGGTCATCGCTGAGGGAGCGCCGCACTGTCGGAGGGTCAGTGCTGAGGGAGTGGGCACTGTCGGAGGGTCAGTGCTGAGGGAGTGCCGCACTGTAGGAGGGTCAGTGCTGAGGGAGTGCCACACTGTCAGAGGGTCAGCGCTGAGGGAGTGGGCACTGTCGGAGGGTCAGCGCTGAGGGAGTGCCGCACTGTCAGAGGGTCATTGCTGAGGGAGCGCCGCACTGTCGGAGGGTCAGTGCTGAGGGAGTGGGCACTGTCGGAGGGTCAGCGCTGAGGGAGTGGGCACTGTCGGAGGGTCAGTGCTGAGGGAGCGGGCACTGTCGGAGGGTCAGTGCTGAGGGAGTGGGCACTGTCAGAGGGTCAGTGCTGAGGGAGCGGGCACTGTCAGAGGGTCATCGCTGAGGGAGCGGGCACTGTCGGAGGGTCAGTGCTGAGGGAGCGGGCACTGTCAGAGGGTCAGTGCTGAGGGAGCGGGCACTGTCAGAGGGTCATCGCTGAGGGAGCGGGCACTGTCGGAGGGTCAGTGCTGAGGGAGCGGGCACTGTCAGAGGGTCATCGCTGAGGGAGCGGGCACTGTCGGAGGGTCAGTGCTGAGGGAGCGGGCACTGTCAGAGTGTCAGTGCTGAGGGAGCGGGCACTGTCAGAGGGTCATCGCTGAGGGAGCGGGCACTGTCGGAGGGTCAGTGCTGAGGGAGCGGGCACTGTCAGAGGGTCAGTGCTGAGGGAGCGGGCACTGTCAGAGGGTCATCGCTGAGGGAGCGCCGCACTGTCGGAGGGTCAGTGCTGAGGGAGCGGGCACTGTCGGAGGGTCAGTGCTGAGGGAGCGGGCACTGTCAGAGGGTCAGTGCTGAGGGAGCGGGCACTGTCAGAGGGTCATCGCTGAGGGAGCGGGCACTGTCGGAGGGTCAGTGCTGAGGGAGCGGGCACTGTCAGAGGGTCATCGCTGAGGGAGCGGGCACTGTCAGAGGGTCAGTGCTGAGGGAGCGGGCACTGTCAGAGGGTCAGTGCTGAGGGAGCGGGCACTGTCAGAGGGTCATCGCTGAGGGAGCGGGCACTGTCGGAGGGTCAGTGCTGAGGGAGCGGGCACTGTCAGAGGGTCAGTGCTGAGGGAGCGGGCACTGTCAGAGGGTCATCGCTGAGGGAGCGCCGCACTGTCGGAGGGTCAGTGCTGAGGGAGCGGGCACTGTCGGAGGGTCAGCGCTGAGGGAGCGTGCACTGTCGGAGGGTCAGCGCTGAGGGTGAGGGCACTGTCGGAGGGTCAGCGCTGAGGGAGTGGGCACTGTCGGAGGGTCAGTGCTGAGGGAGTGGGCACTGTCGGAGGGTCAGTGCTGAGGGAGTGGGCACTGTCAGAGGGTCAGTGCTGAGGGAGCGGGCACTGTCGGAGGGTCAGTGCTGAGGGAGTGGGCACTGTCGGAGGGTCAGTGCTGAGGGAGTGCCGCACTGTCGGAGGGTCAGTGCTGAGGGAGTGGGCACTGTCGGAGGGTCAGTGCTGAGGGAGCGGGCACTGTCGGAGGGTCAGTGCTGAGGGAGCGGGCACTGTCGGAGGGTCAGCGCTGAGGGAGCGGGCACTGTCGGAGGGTCAGCGCTGAGGTAGTGCCGCACTGTCAGAGGGTCAGTGCTGAGGGAGTGCCGCACTGTCGGAGGGTCAGTGCTGAGGGAGCGGGCACTGTCGGAGGGTCAGTGCTGAGGGAGTGGGCACTGTCGGAGGGTCAGCGCTGAGGGAGTGGGCACTGTCGGAGGGTCAGTGCTGCGGGAGCGGGCACTGTCAGAGGGTCAGCGCTGAGGGAGCGGGCACTGTCGGAGGGTCAGTGCTGAGGGAGCGGGCACTGTCAGAGGGTCAGCGCTGAGGGAGTGGGCACTGTCAGAGGGTCAGCGCTGAGGGAGTGGGCACTGTCAGAGGGTCATCGCTGAGGGATAGGGCACTGTCGGAGGGTCAGCGCTGAGGGAGTGGGCACTGTCGGAGGGTCAGCGCTGAGGGAGTGGGCACTGTCGGAGGGTCAGCGCTGAGGGAGTGGGCACTGTCAGAGGGTCAGCGCTGAGGGAGAGGGCACTGTCGGAGGGTCAGCGCTGAGGGAGTGGGCACTGTCGGAGGGTCAGCGCTGAGGGAGCAGGCACTGTCGGAGGGTCAGCGCTGAGGGAGCGGTGATGTTGCTGCTTTTGGAAACGTGTTGTCTGCAGTTCTGGGCGGGATGTTGTTTGGAGGGTCACAGTGGAGCTGATGGACCGAATGGCCTCTTTGTGTCCTGCGGGGGGGTTCTGTGTGATCTGCTTTGATCCGACATTGGCTGTCGATCTCCTTCCAAAGGGAAGTCAGTCCAGCTCAGGAACGATTTCATTGGCTGTAGCATGTCGGGCAATGTTTTGAGGATGAGAGAGGCACTATTGAAATGCAAATTTCTTCCCTCTTCCTGAATTTAAATGGCTGGTGCCTGGCCTTCCCCATTCAGTCCTTGGAAATGATTCAGCAATGTCCATCTGATCTGCACTGTTGGTTATTCAATAACCCAGCAGCCGTTCTGGGATCACGATTGGTTTCCTTCTCAGATCAGGACTTAAGTCCTTTTGCTTATTTTCCGTGTCTCAACCTGCTTCAGCTGCTTGGTTAAGGTGGTTAATGGTTAATGTGGTTAATGGTTGATGTGGTTAATGGTTGATGTGGTTAATGGTTGATGTGGTTAATGGTTGATGTGGATGACTGGTCTCGGGGAAGGTGTTGTCCACCTTGCAGTTCACCAGTCCCTGGTTTCCCAGCAGCCTCCCAGGATCTCCCAGAGGATGGTCCCAGCTCAACCCAGCCAGGGCCTGGGGGAGAGTGAGCACGGAATGTGAGAACCACTGCTCATACCCCCATACAGACACCCACACAGACACCCACACAGACACCCACACAGACACACACCCGCACAGACACCCGCACAGACACCCACACAGACACCCACACAGACACCCACACAGACACACCCACACACACACCCGCACAGACACCCCCTCACACACACACCCACACACACACCCACACAGACACCCCCCCACACACACCCCCACACACACACCCCCACACACACCCACACAGACACCCACACACACACACACAGACACCCCCCCACACACACAGACACCCACCCACACAGACACAGACACACACACAGACACCCCCCCCACACACATACCCACACGCAGACACACTCACACACACACACCCACACACACCCCCACACAGACACCCACCCACACACCCCCACACATACACACACACACAGACACCCCCCCACACACACCCACACAGACACCCCCACATACACACCCACACCCACACAGACACCCCCACACACACACACACACCCACACAGACACCCCCACACACACCCCCACACACACCCACACAGACACCCCCACACACACCCCCACACACACCCACACAGACACCCCCACACACACCCCCACACACACCCACACAGACACCCCCACACACACCCCCACACACACCCACACAGACACCCCCACACACACCCACACACCCCCACACACACCCACACAGACACCCCCACACACACCCACACAGACACCCCCACACACACACACACACCCACACAGACACCCCCACACACACACACACCCACACAGACACCCCCCCACACACACACACACCCACACAGACACCCCCACACACACACACACACCCACACAGACACCCCCACACACACCCCCACACACACCCACACAGACACCCACACAGACACCCCCACACACACCCACACAGACACCCCCACACACACCCACACAGACACCCCCACACACACACACCCACACAGACACCCACACACACACCCCCACACACACCCACACAGACACCCCCACACACACCCACACAGACACCCCCACACACACACCCACCCACATACACACACACCCACACACACATACACACACACACCCCACACACACACACCCACATGCAGACATACTCACACACACCCCCACACAGACACCCCCCACACACCACCCTCCCCCCACACACCCCCACACACACCCCCACACACACCCCCACACACACCCCCACACACACCCACACAGACACTCACACACACCCCCACACAGACACCCCCCACACACACACCCACACACCCCCACACAGACACCCCCACACACCACACCCCCACACACACACTCACACACACACACACCCCCACACACACCCACACAGACACTCACACACACCCCCACACAGACACCCCCCACACACACACCCACACACCCCCACACAGACACCCCCACACACCACACCCCCACACACACACTCACACACACACACACCCCCACACACACCCACACAGACACTCACACACACCCCCACACAGACACCCCCCACACACACACCCACACACCCCCACACAGACACCCCCACACACCACACCCCCACACACACACTCACACACACACACACCCCCACACACACCCACACAGACACTCACACACACCCCCACACAGACACCCCCCACACACACACCCACACACCCCCACTCAGACACCCCCACACACCACACCCCCACACACACACTCACACACACACACATCCACACACACACACTCACACACACCCCCACACACACCCCTCCACACATACACACACACATACACACACACTCACACACACACCCACACACACACAGACACCCCCACACACACCCCTACACACCCCCCTACACACACACACCCCCACACACACACACCCCCCCACACACACATCCACACACACCCCCGCACAAACACCCCCACACACACACCCGCACACACCCCCCCCCACACACACACATGATCTATATGGACTTCAGTAAGGCGTTCGACAAGGTTCCCCATGGGAGACTGGTTAGCAAGGTTTGGTCTCATGGAATACAGGGAGAAACAGCCATTTGGATACAGAACTGGCTCAAAGGTAGAAGACAGAGGGTGGTGGTAGAGGGTTGTTTTTCAGATTGGAGGCCTGTGACCAATGGAGTGCCACAAGGATCGGTGCTGGGTCCTCTACTTTTTGTCATTTATATAAATGATTTGGATGCGAACATAAGAGGTACAGTTAGTAGGTTTGCAGATGACACCAAAATTGGAGGTGTAGTGGACAGTGAAGAGGGTTACCTCAGATTACAACAGGATCTGGACCAGATGGCAAATGGGCTGAGAAGTGGCAGATGGAGTTTAATTCAGATAATTGCATGGTGCTGCATTTTGGGAAAGCAAATCTTAACAGAACTCATATACTTAATGGTAAGGACCAATGGAGTGTTGCTGAACAAAGAGACCTTGGAGTGCATGTTCATAGCTCCTTGAAAGTGGAGTCGCAGGTAGATAGGATAGTGAAGAAGGTGTTTGGTATGCTTTCCTTTATTGGTCAAAGTATTGAGTACAGGAGTTGGGAGGTCATGTTGCGGCTCTACAGGACATTGGTTAGGGCCACTGTTGGAATGTTGTGTGCAATTCTGGTCTCCTTCCTATCGGAAAGATGTTGTGAAACTTGAAAGGATTTCAGAAAAGATTTACAAGGATGTTGCCAGGGTTGGAGGGTTTGAGCTACAGGGAGAGGCTGAACAGGCTGGGGCTGTTTTCCCTGGAGCATCGGGGGCTGAGGGGTGACCTTATAGAGGTTTATAAAATCATGAGGAGCATGGATAGGATAAATAGACAAAGTCTTTTCCCTGGGGCTGGGGAGTCCAGAACGAGAGGGGCATAGGTTTAGGGTGAGAGGGAATAGATATAAAAGAGACCTAAGGGGCAACGTTTTCACACACAGGGTGGTACGTGTATGGAATGAGCTGCCAGAGAATGTGGTGGGGGCTGGGACAATTACAACATTTAAGAGGCATTTGGATGGGTATATGAATAGGAAGGGTTTGGAGGGATAGGGGCCGGGTGCTGGCAGGTGGGACTAGATTGGGTTGGGATATCTGGGTCAGCATGGACGGGTTGGACCGAAGGGTATGTTTCCGTGCTGTACATCTCTATGACTCTGTGACTCTATCAGCGCTCACTCATTCACAGACAAACAAATGCAGACACACACACACCCCACACATACATACACACACAAAACACACACACACCCCACACACGCACACACACACACAACACAGACAGACACACCCACACATACACACACACACCACACACACACACACACAGACACAGACACACACACACCCCACACATACACACACACACACACCCCACATATACACACACACACAAAACACACACACACCCCACACACGCGCACGCACACACACAACACAGACAGACACACCCACACACCCACACATACACACACACAACACACACACACCCCACAAATACACACATACAACACACAGACGTACACACACACACACACACCCCACACATACACACACAGACACACACACACCCCCCCCCACACACACACACAACACAAAGACACACACACACCCCATACATACACACACACAACACACAGACACACACACACCCCACACATACACACACACAACACACACAACACACACAGACATCCCACACATACACACATACACAACACACAGACAGGCAGACACACACACACCCCACACATACACACACAACACACACACCCCACAAATACACACATACAACACACAGACGTACACACACACACACACCCCACACATACACACACAGACACACACACACCCCCCACACACACACACAACACAAAGACACACACACACCCCACACATACACACACACAACACACAGACACACACACACCCCACACATACACACACACAACACACAGACACACACACACCCCACACATACACACACACAACACACAGACACACACACACCCCACACATATACACACACAACACACACAACACACACACAGACATCCCACACATACACACATACACAACACACAGACAGGCAGACACACACACCCCACACATACACACACAGACAGACACACACCCCACACATACACACACAGACAGACACACACCCCACACACACACACACAGACAGACACACACCCCACACACACACACACAGACAGACACACACCCCACACACATACAGACAGACACATACACACCCCACACATACACACACAGACAGACACACACAACACGCATAAACAAACCTCACACATATGCACACACACAACACACACATAGACACACACACACACCCCACAAATACACACATGCAACACACAGACGTACACACACACAGACATACACACACCCCACACATACACACACACACACCCCACACATACACACACACACACACACCTGGAATGTCACTGGATGGCCTGGCCCGTGGCTGGACAGGGAGGGCTGAGTGGCTATTCAACCACGATAGGCATCACTGTAGATCCCACTCCTCTCCTTCATGTTGAAACACTGTTGTTCAGCTCACTGGGTAGAGATGGGGAGATGAATCCAGAATCACATCACTTCCCCACCCCAACACCGACCTCAGGGTCAGGGAGGGGTATTCCGTCCTCAGGGCTATTACCCCATCCACTTGGATCCTTCCCCCTTCCCCCAGCCGATACCTGTGAAGCACCATTTGAGCTGAGATTGGTACGGTTTCTCTGGGTGGGGGGAGTGTGTTCCCAACTCCTGCTGCCCTCGGTGTGTCCAAACATCCCACTGAGTGATTAGATTAGATTAGATTAGATTACTGACAGTGTGGAAACAGGCCCTTCGGCCCAACAAGTCCACACCGCCCCGCCGAAGCGCAACCCACCCATACCCCTACATCTACCCCTTACCTAACACTAAGGGCAATTTAGCATGGCCAATTCACCTGATCTGCACATCTTTGGACTGTGGGAGGAAACCGAAGCACCCGGAGGAAACCCACGCAGACACCGGGAGAATGTGCAAACTCCACACAGTTAGTCGCCTGAGGCGGGAATTGAACCCGGGTCTCTGGTGCTGTGAGGCAGCAGTGCTAACCACTGTGCCACCGTGCCACCCACAAGTGCTTCGAACATTGTTCCAGACTCTCCCCAAAAACCCATGGCCCGATCCGACCTCTTTAATATCCGACCTTGCACTCCACCCCCACCCCACTCCCCGACTCTGGGCCTTTAACGAGCTGTGTGTCCCTACTTGGGAATCCCCCTCCACGCAGTTCCCAAAGTTTGGGAAATAGATCAGATTAGATTCCCTACAGTGTAGAAAAAGGCCCTTCGGCCCAACATGTCCACACCGACCCTCCAAAGAGTCACTCACCCATTTCCCCCTCACTAATACACCTAACACTACGGGACAATTTCCCACGGCCAACCCACCCGAACCTGCACATCCCTGGACACTATGGGACAATTTCCCATGGCCAACCCACCCTAACCTTCACATCCATGGACACTATGGGACAATTTCCCATGGCCAATCCACCCTAACCTTCACATCCATGGACACTATGGGACAATTTCCCACGGCCAACCCACCCGAACCTGCACATCCCTGGGCACTATGGGACAATTTCCCATGGCCAATCCACCCTAACCTGCACATCCCTGGACACTATGGGACAATTTCCCATGACCAACCCACCCTAACCTTCACATCCATGGACACTATGGGACAATTTCCCATGGCCAATCCACCCTAACCTTCACATCCATGGACACTATGGGACAATTTCCCATGGCCAACCCACCCTAACCTGCACATCCCTGGACACTATGGGACAATTTCCCATGGCCAACCCACCCTAACCTGCACATCCCTGGACACTATGGGACAATTTCCCATGGCCAATCCACCCTAACCTGCACATCCCTGGGCACTATGGGACAATTTCCCATGGCCAACCCACCCTAACCTGCACATCCCTGGACACTATGGGACAATTTCCCATGGCCAATCCACCCTAACCTTCACATCCCTGGGCACTATGGGACAATTTCCCATGGCCAATCCACCCTAACCTTCACATCCATGGACACTATGGGACAATTTCCCATGGCCAACCCACCCTAACCTGCACATCCCTGGACACTATGGGACAATTTCCCATGGCCAATCCACCCTAACCTTCACATCCCTGGGCACTATGGGACAATTTCCCATGGCCAACCCACCCTAACCTGCACATCCCTGGGCACTATGGGACAATTTCCCATGGTCAATCCACCCTAACCTGCACATCCCTGGGCACTATGGGACAATTTCCCATGGCTAACCCACCCTAACCTGCACATCCCTGGGCACGATGGGACAATTTCCCATGGCTAACCCACCCTAACCTGCACATCCCTGGGGCACGATGGGACAATTTCCCATGGCCAATCCACCCTAACCTACACATCACTGGGCACTATGGGACAATTTCCCATGGCCAATCCACCCTAACCTGCACATCCCTGGGCACTATGGGACAATTTCCCATGGCCAATCCACCCTAACCTGCACATCCCTGGGCACTATGGGACAATTTCCCATGGCCAACCCACCCTAACCTGCACATCCCTGGGCACTATGGGACAATTTCCCATGGCTAACCCACCCTAACCTGCACATCCCTGGACACTATGGGACAATTTCCCATGGCCAATCCACCTTAACCTGCACATCCCTGGGCACTATGGGACAATTTCCTATGGCCAATCCACCCTAACCTGCACATCCCTGGGCACTATGGGACAATTTCCCACGGCCAATCCACCCTAACCTGCTCATCCCTGGGCACTATGGGACAATTTCCCACGGCCAATCCACCCTAACCTGCACATCCCTGGGCACTATGGGACAATTTCCCATCGCCAATCCACCCTAACCTGCACATCCCTGGGCACTATGGGACAATTTCCCATGACCGATCCACCCTAACCTGCACATCCCTGGGCACTATGGGACAGTTTCCCATGGCCAATCCACCCTAACCTGCACATCCCTGGACACGATGGGACAATTTCCCACGGCCAATCCACCCTGACCTGCACACCTTTGCATTGTGGGAGGAAACCGGAGCATCCGGAGCAAACCCACACGGACACAGGGAGGATAGGCAAAACCTACCCAGACAGTCGCCCAAGGCTGGAATCGAACCGGGATCCCTCATGGTCTGAAGCTGCAGTGCGAACCACTGACCCACCGTGCCGCCCATAATAGTCCCACTTGGATTCAATATGACCACCTTAATCCTGATCATTCCCCCACCCCCCCCCTTCCTTTCCCACTGCTCCCGACGCACTGCGTTTCCTGACTTATCCAAACTCCGATATGGACACGAAGACTTTTGGAGAAGCAGAGGCCGGGGAAAGGTTTGGAGGGATACGGACCATGAGCCGGGAGGCGGGACTGGTTGACGGGGTTGGCCGCTGCGGTGGGATTCGAACCCGGGGTCCCCAAAAACGTGACCAGTCTGGCCACTTGGCCATCGCCTCCCCGCCTGGGTGATAGAGGATCCTTCCCCCCACCCCCCCAACCTCCCCCCATCCCCAACCCAGTCAGTTCTCCAATGGAGAACGCCCTGGTCACTGTCTCTCTGTCCTGCCTGCTTCCTCAGGGAGAGCAGTTCCAACATTCTGGATAATCTGCTGTCGAGGATGGCGCATTACGCCGACAACCTGGAGGGGTTGGTGGAGGATCGCACTCAGGCCTACCTGGAGGAGAAGGCCGTGGCTGAGGCCCTGCTCTACCAAATCCTGCCGCAGTAAGTACCTTCAGCCCATCTACCCCTCCCCTCCCCCTCTCCCTACCCCCACCATGCGGGATTCCTCCCCAAGTACGTTTGTTGCAGTTGGAGGTTTCCGAAGGGCTATGCCCAGTGGTGGTCTCCCTGTGACAACAAGGATATTGTTAAACTCGGACGTCACCAGTTTATGGAGAGGCTGGGAATTTCTCCCTGGAACGTCGTGAGGTTGCAGGGTGACCTCTTCGAGGTTTGGAAAATCACGAGGGTGAGGCCCGGGTGTCTTTTCTCTGGGGGGGGGGGGCTGGGTTTAAAACTGGGGCCGGATGTTTTTAAGGTGAGAGGTGAAAGGTTTATAAAAGGACTGGAGGGGCAGCTTTTGTAGACTCACATATGGAATGAGCTTCCTGAGAAAGTGGGGGATGTGGGAACGGACAACGTTGGGATAAGTATGTGAACAGGAAAGGTTTTGGAGGGATATGGGCCAGGAGCAGGCAGGTGGGACTGGTTGAGTTAGGTATTATGGTCAGTGTGGACTGGTTGGGCCGAATGGTCGGTTTCACTGCTGGATGACTCTATAACCTAAAAATAATGTCCAGGTCAAGTTGCTTGGCCATGTGTAAATTGGTTACAGGGGTCTGTAGGCTGGGTAGGTTAGCCATGGGAAATTGCCCATAGTGTCTAGGGGTCTGTAGGCAGGGTAGGTTAGCCATGGGAAATTGGCCATAGTGTCTAGGGGCCTGTAGGCTGGGTGGGTTAGCCATGGGAAATTGGCCATAGTGTCCAGGGGTCTGTAGGCTGGGCGGGTTAGCCATGGGAAATTGGCCATAGTGTCCAGGGGTCTGTAGGCTGGGCGGGTTAGCCATGGGAAATTGGCCATAGTGTCCAGGGGTCTCCAGGCTGGGTGTGTTAGCCATGGGAAATTGGCCATAGTGTCCAGGGGTCTGTAGGCTGGGTGGGTTAGCCATGGGAAATTGCCCATAGTGTCTAGGGGTCTCCAGGCTGGGTGGGTTAGCCATGGGAAATTGGCCATAGTGTCCAGGGGTCTGTACACTAGGTCAGTTAGCCATGGGAAATTGCCCATAGTGTCCAGGGGTCTGTAGGCTGGGTGGGTTAGCCATGGGAAATTGCCCATAGTGTCCAGGGGTCTGTAGGCTGGGTGGGTTAGCCATGGGAAATTGCCCATAGTGTCCAGGGGTCTGTAGGCTGGGTGGGTTAGCCATGGGAAATTGGCCATAGTGTCCAGGGGTCTGTAGGCTGGGCGGGTTAGCCATGGGAAATTGGCCATAGTGTCCAGGGGTCTCCAGGCTGGGTGTGTTAGCCATGGGAAATTGGCCATAGTGTCCAGGGGTCTGTAGGCTGGGCGGGTTAGCCATGGGAAATTGCCCATAGTGTCTAGGGGTCTCCAGGCTGGGTGGGTTAGCCATGGGAAATTGGCCATAGTGTCCAGGGGTCTGTACACTAGGTCAGTTAGCCATGGGAAATTGCCCATAGTGTCCAGGGGTCTGTAGGCTGGGTGGGTTAGCCATGGGAAATTGCCCATAGTGTCCAGGGGGCTGTAGGCTGGGTGGGTTAGCCATGGGAAATTGCCCATAGTGTCCAGGGGTCTGTAGGCTGGGTGGGTTAGCCATGGGAAATTGCCCATAGTGTCCAGGGGGCTGTAGGCTGGGTGGGTTAGCCATGGGAAATTGCCCATAGTGTCCAGGGGTCTGTAGGCTGGGTGGGTTAGCCATGGGAAATTGCCCATAGTGTCTATGGGTCTGTACACTAGGTGGGTTAGCCATGGGAAATTGGCCATAGTGTCCAGGGGTCTGTACACTAGGTCAGTTAGCCATGGGAAATTGGTCATAGTGTCCAGGGGTCTGTACACTAGTGGGTTAGCTATGGGAAATTGGCCATAGTGTCCAGGGGTCTGTAGGCTGGGTGGGTTAGCCATGGGAAATTGGCCATGGTGTCCAGGGGGCTGTAGGCTGGGTGGGTTAGCCATGGGAAATTGGCCATAGTGTCCAGGGGTCTGTAGGCTGGGTGGGTTAGCCATGGGAAATTGGCCATAGTGTCCAGGGGTCTGTAGGCTGGGTGGGTTAGCCATGGGAAATTGCCCATAGTGTCCAGGGGTCTGTAGGCTGGGTGGGTTAGCCATGGGAAATTGGCCATAGTGTCTATGGGTCTGTACACTAGGTGGGTTAGCCATGGGAAATTGGCCATAGTGTCCAGGGGTCTGTACACTAGTGGGTTAGCCATGGGAAATTGGCCATAGTGTCCAGGGGTCTGTAGGCTGGGTGGGTTAGCCATGGGAAATTGGCCATAGTGTCTATGGGTCTGTACACTAGGTGGGTTAGCCATGGGAAATTGGCCATAGTGTCCAGGGGTCTGTACACTAGTGGGTTAGCCATGGGAAATTGGCCATAGTGTCCAGGGGTCTGTAGGCTGGGTGGGTTAGCCATGGGTAATTGGCGATAGGTAAGGATGATAGATTTCCTTGCCTGCTAGGGAACCAGATTGTTGGTGAGGTTTGGGTGCGGGTGGGGGGTGGGGGGTGGGGGGGGGGTTGGAGAGTAGTGGGGGGTTGTTGGGGAGACACTCTGAGAGCAGTGAACTCTCTGTCCATGATTATGAGCACAGTGTGACATTCTCACTGTGTCCCCCTTCCCGACCCTGGGTCTGGGACCCAGCGACACTGAGGGACCGGTGAGGACGGAGAGTGGGTCAGAGAGGGGTTGGGCGTGGGATTGGGGAGGGAGGGGAGGGGGCTGTCGCGATGGTGTACCCGGCGATCTGACCCCCCCTGACAACGGACTCTCTCTCTCTCCCATTGGTAGCTCGGTGGCTGAGCAGCTGAAGAGGGGGGAGATGGTCGAAGCGGAGGCGTTTGATAGTGTCACCATCTACTTCAGTGACATTGTGGGGTTCACTGCCCTGTCAGCCGAGAGCACCCCGATGGAGGTAATAACACACCCCCCCACCCCACCCTACACTCTGTAAATACCCACACACAGGGTAATACCCAGGGACTGGGATCCTTATCCCCCACACAGGGTAATACCCAGGGACTGGGATCCTTATCCCCCACACAGGGTAATACCCAGGGACTGGGATCCTTATCCCCCCCCTGCAGGGTAATACCCAGGGACTGGGATCCTTATCCCCCACACACAGGGTAATACCCAGGGACTGGGATCCTTATCCCCCACACACAGGGTAATACCCAGGGACTGGGATCCTTATCCCCCACACACAGGGTAATACCCAGGGACTGGGATCCTCATCCCCCACACACAGGGTAATACCCAGGGACTGGGATCCTCATCCCCCACACACAGGGTAATACCCAGGGACTGGGATCCTTATCCCCCACACAGGGTAATACCCAGGGACTGGGATCCCTATCCCCCACACAGGGTAATACCCAGGGACTGGGATCCTTATCCCCCACACAGGGTAATACCCAGGGACTGGGATCCTTATCACCCACAGGGTAATACCCAGGGACTGGGATCCTTATCCCCCACACAGGGTAATACCCAGGGACTGGGATCCATACCCCCCTCACACAGGGTAATACCCAGGGACTGGGATCCTTACCCCCCCACACACAGGGTAATACCCAGGGACTGGGATCCTTATCCCCCACACAGGGTAATACCCAGGGACTGGGATCCTTACCCCCACACACAGGGTAATACCCAGGGACTGGGATCCTTATCCCCCACACACAGGGTAATACCCAGGGACTGGGATCCTTATCCCCCCCCTGCAGGGTAATACCCAGGGACTGGGATCCTTATCCCCCACACAGGGTAATACCCAGGGACTGGGATCCTTACCCCCCACACAGGGTAATACCCAGGGACTGGGATCCTTATCCCCCACAGGGTAATACCCAGGGACTGGGATCCTTATCCCCCACACACAGGGTAATACCCAGGGACTGGGATCCTTATCCCCCACAGGGTGATACCCAGGGTCCGGGATCCTTATCCCCCACACACAGGGTAATACCCAGGGACTGGGCTCCTTATCCCCCCCCCACAGGGTAATACCCAGGGACTGGGATCCTTACCCCCCCACACACAGGGTAATACCCAGGGACTGGGCTCCTTATCCCCCACACACAGGGTAATACCCAGGGACTGGGATCCTTATCCCCCACAGGGTAATACCCAGGGACCGGGATCCTTATCCCCTACAGGGTAATACCCAGGGACTGGGATCCTTATCCCCCACACACAGGGTAATACCCAGGGACTGGGATCCTTACCCCCCACACACAGGGTAATACCCAGGGACTGGGATCCTTATCCCCCACACACAGGGCAATACCCAGGGACTGGGATCCTTATCCCCCACACACAGGGTAATACCCAGGGACTGGGATCCTTATCCCCCACACACAGGGTAATACCCAGGGACTGGGATCCTTATCCCCCACACACAGGGTAATACCCAGGGACTGGGATCCTTATCCCCCCCCCACAGGGTAATACCCAGGGACTGGGATCCCTATCCCCCACACAGGGTAATACCCAGGGACTGGGATCCTTACCCCCCCACCACAGGGTAATACCCAGGGACTGGGATCCTTACCCCCCCACCACAGGGTAATACCCAGGGACTGGGATCCTTATCCCCACACACAGGGTAATACCCAGGGACTGGGATCCTTATCCCCCACACACAGGGTAATACCCAGGGACTGGGATCCTTATCCCCCACACACAGGGTAATACCCAGGGACTGGGATCCTTATCCCCCACACACAGGGTAATACCCAGGGACTGGTTCCTTATCCCCCACACACAGGGTAATACCCAGGGACTGGGGTCCTTACCCCCACACACAGGGCAATACCCAGGGACTGGGATCCTTATCCCCCACACACAGGGTAATACCCAGGGACAGGGATCCTTACCCCCCACACACAGGGTAATACCCAGGGACTGGGCTCCTTATCCCCCACACACAGGGTAATACCCAGGGACTGGGATCCTTATCCCCCACAGGGTAATACCCAGGGACTGGGATCCTTACCCCCCACACAGGGTAATACCCAGGGACTGGGATCCTTATCCCCCACACACAGGGTAATACCCAGGGACTGGGATCCTTATCCCCCACACACAGGGTAATACCCAGGGACTGGGCTCCTTACCCCCACACACAGGGTAATACCCAGGGACTGGGATCCTTATCCCCCACACACAGGGTAATACCCAGGGACTGGGATCCTTATCCCCCACACACAGGGTAATACCCAGGGACTGGGATCCTTATCCCCCACACACAGGGTAATACCCAGGGACTGGGCTCCTTACCCCCACACACAGGGTAATACCCAGGGACTGGGATCCTTATCCCCTACAGGGTAATACCCAGGGACTGGGATCCTTATCCCCCACACACAGGGTAATACCCAGGGACTGGGATCCTTATCCCCCACACACAGGGTAATACCCAGGGACTGGGATCCTTATCCCCCACACACAGGGTAATACCCAGGGACTGGGATCCTTATCCCCCACACACAGGGTAATACCCAGGGACTGGGATCCTTATCCCCCACACACAGGGTAATACCCAGGGACTGGGATCCTTATCCCCCACAGGGTAATACCCAGGGACTGGGATCCTTATCCCCCACAGGGCAATACCCAGGGACTGGGATCCTTATCCCCCACCCACAGGGTAATACCCAGGGACTGGGACCCTTATCCCCCCCCTACAGGGTAATACCCAGGGACTGGGATCCTTACCCCCCCCCCACAGGGTAATACCCAGGGACTGGGATCCTTACCCCCCACACACAGGGTAATACCCAGGGACTGGGATCCTTATCCCCTACAGGGTAATACCCAGGGACTGGGATCCTTATCCCCCACAGGGTAATACCCAGGGACTGGGATCCTTACCCCCCACACACAAGGTAATACCCAGGGACTGGGCTCCTTATCCCCCACACACAGGGTAATACCCAGGGACTGGGATCCTTATCCCCCACAGGGTAATACCCAGGGACTGGGATCCTTATCCCCCACAGGGTAATACCCAGGGACTGGGATCCTTATCCCCCACAGGGCAATACCCAGGGACTGGGATCCTTATCCCCCACCAACAGGGTAATACCCAGGGACTGGGACCCTTATCCCCCCCCTACAGGGTAATACCCAGGGACTGGGATCCTTATCCCCCCCACACAGGGTAATACCCAGGGACTGGGATCCTTACCCCCCACACACAGGGTAATACCCAGGGACTGGGATCCTTATCCCCCACACACAGGGTAATACCCAGGGACTGGGATCCTTATCCCCCACACACAGGGTAATACCCAGGGACTGGGATCCTTATCCCCCACAGGGCAATACCCAGGGACTGGGATCCTTATCCCCCACAGGGCAATACCCAGGGACTGGGATCCTTATCCCCCACCCACAGGGTAATACCCAGGGACTGGGATCCTTATCCCCCCAGGGTAATACCCAGGGACTGGGACCCTTATCCCCCCCCACAGGGTAATACCCAGGGACTGGGATCCTTACCCCCACACAGGGTAATACCCAGGGACTGGGATCTTTATCCCCCCCCTACAGGGTAATACCCAGGGACTGGGATCCTTATCCCCCACACACAGGGTAATACCCAGGGACTGGGATCCTTACCCCCCACAGGGTAATACCCAGGGACTGGGATCCTTATCCCCCCCCTACAGGGTAATACCCAGGGACTGGGATCCTTATCCCCCCCCCACAGGGTAATACCCAGGGACTGGGATCCTTACCCCCCACAGGGTAATACCCAGGGACTGGGATCCTTATCCCCCCCCTACAGGGTAATACCCAGGGACTGGGATCCTTATCCCCCCCCCACAGGGTAATACCCAGGGACTGGGATCCTTACCCCCCACAGGGTAATACCCAGGGACTGGGATCCTTACCCCCCACACACAGGGTAATACCCAGGGACTGGGATCCTTATCCCCCACACACAGGGTAATACCCAGGGACTGGGATCCTTACCCCCCACACACAGGGTAATACCCAGGGACTGGGATCCTTATCCCCCACACACAGGGTTATACCCAGGGACTGGGATCCTTACCCCCCACAGGGTAATACCCAGGGACTGGGATCCTTATCCCCCCCCCACAGGGTAATACCCAGGGACTGGGATCCTTACCCCCCACACACAGGGTAATACCCAGGGACTGGGATCCTTACCCCCCCACCACAGGGTAATACCCAGGGACTGGGATCCTTACCCCCCACACAGGGTAATACCCAGGGACTGGGATCCTTATCCCCCACACACAGGGTAATACCCAGGGACTGGGATCCTTATCCCCCACACACAGGGTAATACCCAGGGACTGGGATCCTTATCCCCCACACACAGGGTAATACCCAGGGACTGGGATCCTTACCCCCACACACAGGGTAATACCCAGGGACTGGGATCCTTACCCCCCACACACAGGGTAATACCCAGGGACTGGGATCCTTATCCCCCACAGGGTAATACCCAGGGACTGGGATCCTTATCCCCCCAGGGTAATACCCAGGAACTGGGATCCTCATCCCCCACACACAGGGTAATACCCAGGGACTGGGATCCTTACCCCCACACACAGGGTAATACCCAGGGACTGGGATCCTTACCCCCACACAGGGTAATACCCAGGGACTGGGATCCTTACCCCCCCACCACAGGGTAATACCCAGGGACTGGGATCCTTATCCCCCACACACAGGGTAATACCCAGGGACTGGGATCCTTACCCCCCACACACAGGGTAATACCCAGGGACTGGGATCCTTACCCCCCACACATAGGGTAATACCCAGGGACTGGGATCCTTATCCCCCACACACAGCGCAATACCCAGGGACTGGGATCCTTACCCCCCACACACAGGGTAATACCCAGGGACTGGGATCCTTATCCCCCACACACAGGGTAATACCCAGGGACTGGGATCCTTATCCCCCACACACAGGGTAATACCCAGGGACTGGGATCCTTATCCCCCACACATAGGGTAACACCCAGGGACTGGGATCCCTATCCCCCACACACAGGGTAATACCCAGGGACTGGGATCCTTATCCCCTCCCTACAGGGTAATACCCAGGGACTGGGGTCCTTATCTCCCCCACACAGGGTAATACCCAGGGACTGGGGTCCTTATCCCCCACACACAGGGTAATACCCAGGGACTGGGATCCATACCCCCCTCACACAGGGTAATACCCAGGGACTGGGATCCTTATCCCCCACACACAGGGTAATACCCAGGGACCGGGATCCTTATCCCACATACACAGGGTAATACCCAGGGACTGGGGTCCTTACCCCCACACACAGGGCAATACCCAGGGACTGGGATCCTTATCCCCCACACACAGGGTAATACCCAGGGACTGGGATCCTTATCCCCCACACACAGGGTAACACCCAGGGACTGGGATCCCTGTCCCCCACACACAGGGTAATACCCAGGGACTGGGATCCTTATCCCCTCCCTACAGGGTAATACCCAGGGACTGGGGTCCTTATCCCCCCCACACAGGGTAATACCCAGGGACTGGGGTCCTTATCCCCCACACACAGGGTAATACCCAGGGACTGGGATCCATACCCCCCTCACACAGGGTAATACCCAGGGACTGGGATCCTTATCCCCCACACACAGGGTAATACCCAGGGACCGGGATCCTTATCCCACATACACAGGGTAATACCCAGGGACTGGGGTCCTTACCCCCACACACAGGGTAATACCCAGGGACTGGGATCCTTATCCCACATACACAGGGTAATACCCAGGGACTGGGGTCCTTACCCCCACACACAGGGTAATACCCAGGGACTGGGATCCTTATCCCCCACAGGGTAATACCCAGGGACTGGGATCCTTATCCCCCCAGGGTAATACCCAGGGACTGGGATCCTCATCCCCCACACACAGGGTAATACCCAGGGACTGGGATCCTTATCCCCCACAGGGTAATACCCAGGGACTGGGATCCATACCCCCCTCACACAGGGTAATACCCAGGGACTGGGATCCTTATCCCCCACAGGGTAATACCCAGGGACTGGGATCCTTATCCCCCCAGGGTAATACCCAGGGACTGGGATCCTCATCCCCCACACACAGGGTAATACCCAGGGACTGGGATCCTTATCCCCCACAGGGTAATACCCAGGGACTGGGATCCATACCCCCCACACACAGGGTAATACCCAGGGACCGGGATCCTTATCCCACATACACAGGGTAATACCCAGGGACTGGGGTCCTTACCCCCACACACAGGGTAATACCCAGGGACTGGGATCCTAATCCCCCACAGGGTAATACCCAGGGACTGGGATCCTTATCCCCCACACAGGGTAATACCCAGGGACTGGGATCCATACCCCCCTCACACAGGGTAATACCCAGGGACTGGGATCCATACCCCCCTCACACAGGGTAATACCCAGGGACTGGGATCCTTATCCCCCACAGGGTAATACCCAGGGACTGGGATCCTTATCCCCCCACACACAGGGAAATACCCAGGGACTGGGATCCTTATTCCCCCCCCCACAGGGTAATACCCAGGGACTGGGATCCTTATCCCCCACACACAGGGTAATACCCAGGGACTGGGATCCTTATCCCCCACACACAGGGTAATACCCAGGGACTGGGATCCTTATCCCCCCCCCCACAGGGTAATACCCAGGGACTGGGATCCTTATCCCCCACACACAGGGTAATACCCAGGGACTGGGATCCTTATCCCCCACAGGGTAATACCCAGGGACTGGGATCTTTATCCCCCACAGGGTAATACCCAGGGACTGGGATCCTTATCCCCCACACACAGGGTAATACCCAGGGACTGGGATCCTTATCCCCCACACACAGGGTAATACCCAGGGACTGGGATCCTTATCCCCCACACACAGGGTAATACCCAGGGACTGGGATCCTTATCCCCTACAGGGTAATACCCAGGGACTGGGATCCTTATCCCCCCCCCACAGGGTAATACCCAGGGACTGGGATCCTTATCCCCCCCCCACAGGGTAATACCCAGGGACTGGGATCCTTATCCCCCACACACAGGGTAATACCCAGGGACCGGGATCCTTACCCCCCACAAGGTAATACCCAGGGACTGGGATCCTTATCCCCCACACACAGGGTAATACCCAGGGACTGGGATCCTTACCCCCCCCCCAACAGGGTAATACCCAGTGACTGGGATCCTTATCCCCCCCCTACAGGGTAATACCCAGGGACAGGGATCCCCTTACCACAGGGTAATATCCAGGGACCTGGTGGATGGAGCCCCCCACCCACACCCCACTAGGAGATCACTGAGCTGAACCCCCAAACTCCCACCATTGCAGCTGTCCAATGTTAAATGTTGATGCTGCTAACCAGCCAGTAAGCTCTCCTCTGATTCGCTGCAGGTAGTGACTTTACTCAACGATCTCTACACCTGCTTCGATGCCATCATTGACAACTTTGATGTTTATAAGGTAAACCTTGTCCCCCTCGTCCCGATCATCGCCTTCTCCCTCATCTCTCTCTCTCTCTCATCGTCTCTCCCTCTCCCTCATCATCTCTCTCTCCATCATCTCTCCCTCATCGTCTCCCTCATCATCTCTCTCTCTCTCTCTCCCTCATCTCTCTCTCTCTCCCTCATCATCTCTCTCTCTCCCTCATCGTCTCTCTCTCCATCATCTCTCCCTCATCATCTCTCTCTCTCTCCCTCATCATCTCTCTCTCCCTCATCATCTCTCTCTCTCCCTCATCGTCTCTCCCTCTCCCTCTCCATCTCTCTCTCTCCCTCATCGTCTCCCTCTCCATCATCTCTCCCTCATCGTCTCTCCCTCTCCCTCATCATCTCTCTCTCCCTCATCATCTCTCTCTCCCTCAACATCTCTCTCTCCCTCATCATCTCTCTCTCTCCATCATCTCTCTCTCTCCATCATCTCTCCCTCATCATCTCTCTCTCCCTCATCATCTCTCTCTCTCCCTCATCGTCTCTCTCTCTCCCTCATCGTCTCTCTCTCTCCCTCATCCTCTCCCTCATCGTCTCTCTCTCTCCCTCATCCTCTCTCTCTCTCCCTCATCATCTCTCTCTCTCCATCATCTCTCCCTCATCGTCTCTCTCTCTCCCTCATCCTCTCTCTCTCTCCCTCATCGTCTCTCTCTCTCCCTCATCGTCTCTCTCTCCCTCATCATCTCTCTCTCTCCCTCATCGTCTCTCTCTCTCCCTCATCGTCTCTCTCTCCCTCATCATCTCTCTCTCTCCCTCATCGTCTCTCTCTCTCCCTCATCCTCTCTCTCTCCCTCATCATCTCTCTCTCCCTCATCCTCTCTCTCTCCCTCATCATCTCTCTCTCTCATCATCGT
The DNA here is from genome assembly GCF_047496795.1 of Chiloscyllium punctatum. Classification (NCBI taxonomy): domain Eukaryota; kingdom Metazoa; phylum Chordata; class Chondrichthyes; order Orectolobiformes; family Hemiscylliidae; genus Chiloscyllium; species Chiloscyllium punctatum. The sequence goes on from NC_092766.1 coordinate 6,953,021, forward strand.
CTCTCTCTCTCTCCCTCATCCTCTCTCTCTCCCTCATCATCTCTCTCTCTCCCTCATCATCTCTCTCTCTCCCTCATCCTCTCTCTCTCCATCATCTCTCCCTCATCGTCTCTCTCTCTCCCTCATCATCTCTCTCTCTCTCCCTCATCGTCTCTCTCTCCCTCATCGTCTCTCTCTCTCCCTCATCCTCTCTCTCTCCCTCATCATCTCTCTCTCTCCCTCATCCTCTCTCTCTCCCTCATCCTCTCTCTCTCCCTCATCATCTCTCTCTCCCTCATCGTCTCTCCCTCTCCCTCTCCATCTCTCTCTCTCCCTCATCTCTCTCTCTCCATCATCTCTCCCTCATCATCTCTCTCTCCCTCATCATCTCTCTCTCTCCCTCATCATCTCTCTCTCTCTCTCATCATCTCTCTCTCTCCCTCATCGTCTCTCCCTCTCCCTCTCCATCTCTCTCTCTCCCTCATCGTCTCTCTCTCCATCATCCTCTCTCTCCCTCATCTCTCTCTCTCTCCCTCATCGTCTCTCTCTCTCCATCATCATCTCTCTCTCTCCCTCATCATCTCTCTCTCTCCCTCATCATCTCTCTCTCCCTCATCGTCTCTCTCTCTCCATCATCTCTCTCTCTCATCATCTCTCTCTCTCTCTCCATCATCTCTCTCTCTCCCTCATCATCTCTCTCTCTCCCTCATCATCTCTCTCTCTCTCTCCATCATCTCTCTCTCTCATCATCTCTCTCTCTCCCTCATCGTCTCTCTCTCCCTCATCGTCTCTCTCTCTCCATCATCTCTCTCTCTCCCTCATCTCTCTCTCTCCCTCATCATCTCTCTCTCTCTCTCTCTCATCTCTCTCTCTCCCTCATCGTCTCTCTCTCCCTCATCGTCTCTCTCTCCCTCATCATCTCTCTCTCTCCCTCATCATCTCTCTCTCATCATCTCTCTCTCTCTCTCCATCATCTCTCTCTCTCCATCATCATCTCTCTCTCCCTCATCGTCTCTCTCTCTCTCTCTCATCATCTCTCTCTCTCCCTCATCTCTCTCTCTCCCTCATCTCTCTCTCTCCCTCATCCTCTCTCTCTCCCTCATCGTCTCTCTCTCCCTCATCATCTCTCTCTCTCATCATCGTCTCTCTCTCCATCATCATCTCTCTCTCCCTCATCGTCTCTCTCTCTCTCTCTCTCATCATCTCTCTCTCTCCCTCATCTCTCTCTCTCTCCCTCATCGTCTCTCTCTCCATCATCCTCTCTCTCTCCATCATCGTCTCTCTCTCTCCCTCATCATCTCTCTCTCCCTCATCATCTCTCTCTCTCTCTCCCTCATCATCTCTCTCTCCCTCATCATCTCTCTCTCTCTCTCCCTCATCGTCTCTCTCTCCCTCATCTCTCTCTCTCCCTCATCGTCTCTCTCTCCCTCATCATCTCTCTCTCTCCCTCATCTCTCTCTCTCCCTCATCGTCTCTCTCTCTCTCTCATCTCTCTCTCCCTCATCCTCTCTCTCTCCCTCATCATCTCTCTCTCATCATCTCTCTCTCCCTCATCATCTCTCTCTCCCTCATCTCTCTCTCTCCATCATCATCTCTCTCTCTCCCTCATCGTCTCTCTCTCCCTCATCCTCTCTCTCTCCATCATCATCTCTCTCTCCCTCATCATCTCTCTCTCTCCCTCATCTCTCTCTCTCTCTCTCATGTCTCTCTCTCCATCATCTCTCTCTCTCCCTCATCGTCTCTCTCTCCATCATCTCTCTCTCTCTCCCCCATCATCTCTCTCTCTCCATCATCTCTCTCTCTCCATCATCTCTCTCTCCCTCATCATCTCTCTCTCTCTCTCTCATCATCTCTCTCTCCCTCATCGTCTCTCTCTCCCTCATCGTCTCTCTCTCTCCCTCATCATCTCCCTCTCTCTCTCTCATCATCTCTCTCTCCCTCATCATCTCTCTCTCCCTCATCTCTCTCTCTCCCTCATCTCTCTCTCTCCCTCATCGTCTCTCTCTCTCCCTCATCTCTCTCTCTCCCTCATCGTCTCTCTCTCTCCCTCATCATCTCTCTCTCTCTCTCCATCATCTCTCTCTCTCCCTCATCATCTCTCTCTCTCCCTCATCATCTCTCTCTCTCTCTCCATCATCTCTCTCTCTCCATCATCTCTCTCTCTCCCTCATCATCTCTCTCTCTCTCCATCATCTCTCTCTCTCCCTCATCATCTCTCTCTCTCCATCATCTCTCTCTCTCCCTCATCATCTCTCTCTCTCCATCATCTCTCTCTCTCCATCATCTCTCTCTCTCCCTCATCATCTCTCTCTCTCCATCATCTCTCTCTCTCCCTCATCATCTCTCTCTCTCCCTCATCCTCTCTCTCTCCATCATCATCTCTCTCTCCCTCATCATCTCTCTCTCTCCCTCATCTCTCTCTCTCTCTCTCATGTCTCTCTCTCCATCATCTCTCTCTCTCCCTCATCGTCTCTCTCTCCATCATCTCTCTCTCTCTCCCCCATCATCTCTCTCTCTCTCTCTCATGTCTCTCTCTCCATCATCTCTCTCTCCCTCATCGTCTCTCTCTCCCTCATCTCTCTCTCTCTCATCATCTCTCTCTCCCTCATCGTCTCTCTCTCCCTCATCGTCTCTCTCTCCATCATCTCTCCCTCATCATCTCCCTCTCTCTCTCTCATCATCTCTCTCTCCCTCATCATCTCTCTCTCCCTCATCTCTCTCTCTCCCTCATCTCTCTCTCTCCCTCATCATCTCTCTCTCTCTCATCATCTCTCTCTCTCCATCATCTCTCTCTCTCCATCATCTCTCTCTCCCTCATCTCTCTCTCTCCCTCATCTCTCTCTCTCCCTCATCATCTCTCTCTCTCTCATCATCTCTCTCTCTCCATCATCTCTCTCTCTCCATCATCTCTCTCTCTCTCATCTCTCTCTCTCCCTCATCTCTCTCTCTCCCTCATCTCTCTCTCTCCATCATCTCTCTCTCTCTCCCTCATCATCTCTCTCTCTCCCTCATCATCTCTCTCTCCCTCATCTCTCTCTCTCCCTCATCATCTCTCTCTCTCCATCATCTCTCTCTCTCCCTCATCTCTCTCTCTCCCTCATCATCTCTCTCTCTCTCTCCCTCATCGTCTCTCTCTCCCTCATCTCTCTCTCTCTCATCTCTCTCTCTCCCTCATCATCTCTCTCCCTCTCATCATCTCTCTCTCTCCATCATCTCTCTCTCTCCATCATCTCTCTCTCTCCATCATCTCTCTCTCTCCCTCATCTCTCTCTCTCCCTCATCTCTCTCTCTCCATCATCTCTCTCTCTCTCCCTCATCATCTCTCTCTCTCCCTCATCATCTCTCTCTCTCCATCATCTCTCTCTCTCCATCATCTCTCTCTCTCTCATCTCTCTCTCTCCCTCATCTCTCTCTCTCCCTCATCTCTCTCTCTCCATCATCTCTCTCTCTCCCTCATCTCTCTCTCTCCATCATCTCTCTCTCTCCCTCATCATCTCTCTCTCTCCATCATCTCTCTCTCTCCCTCATCATCTCTCTCTCTCCATCATCTCTCTCTCTCCCTCATCATCTCTCTCTCTCCATCATCTCTCTCTCTCCCTCATCTCTCTCTCTCCCTCATCGTCTCTCTCTCTCCATCATCTCTCTCTCCCTCATCTCTCTCTCTCCCTCATCATCTCTCTCTCTCCATCATCTCTCTCTCTCCCTCATCATCTCTCTCTCTCCCTCATCGTCTCTCTCTCTCCATCATCTCTCTCTCTCCATCATCTCTCTCTCTCCCTCATCATCTCTCTCTCTCCCTCATCGTCTCTCTCTCTCCATCATCTCTCTCTCTCTCCCTCATCATCTCTCTCTCCCTCATCATCTCTCTCTCTCCATCATCTCTCTCTCTCCCTCATCGTCTCTCTCTCCCTCATCTCTCTCTCTCTCTCATCTCTCTCTCTCCCTCATCATCTCTCTCTCTCCCTCATCGTCTCTCTCTCCCTTATCTCTCTCTCTCTCATCATCTCTCTCTCCCTCATCATCTCTCTCTCTCCCTCATCTCTCTCTCTCCCTCATCTCTCTCTCTCCCTTATCTCTCTCTCTCTCATCATCTCTCTCTCCCTCATCATCTCTCTCTCTCCCTCATCTCTCTCTCTCTCCCTCATCTCTCTCTCTCTCCCTGATCGTCTCTCTCTCCCTCATCATCTCTCTCTCTCTCCCTCATCTCTCTCTCTCCCTCATCGTCTCTCTCTCTCCATCATCTCTCTCTCTCCCTCATCTCTCTCTCTCTCATCATCTCTCTCTCTCTCATCATCTCTCTCTCCCTCATCATCTCTCTCTCCCTCATCATCTCTCTCTCCCTCATCATCTCTCTCTCTCTCCCTCATCGTCTCTCTCTCCCTCATCTCTCTCTCTCCCTCATCTCTCTCTCTCCCTTATCTCTCTCTCTCTCATCATCTCTCTCTCCCTCATCATCTCTCTCTCCCTCATCGTCTCTCTCTCCCTCATCTCTCTCTCTCCCTCATCGTCTCTCTCTCTCCATCATCTCTCTCTCTCCCTCATCTCTCTCTCTCTCATCATCTCTCTCTCTCTCATCATCTCTCTCTCCCTCATCGTCTCTCTCTCCCTCATCTCTCTCTCTCTCCCTCATCGTCTCTCTCTCCCTCATCCTCTCTCTCTCCCTCATCTCTCTCTCTCTCCCTCATCATCTCTCTCTCCCTCATCCTCTCTCTCTCCCTCATCCTCTCTCTCTCCCTCATCGTCTCTCTCTCTCCCTCATCATCTCTCTCTCTCTCCCTCATCGTCTCTCTCTCTCCCTCATCATCTCTCTCTCCCTCATCCTCTCTCTCTCCCTCATCCTCTCTCTCTCCCTCATCGTCTCTCTCTCTCCCTCATCATCTCTCTCTCTCTCCCTCATCGTCTCTCTCTCTCCCTCATCCTCTCTCTCTCCCTCATCCTCTCTCTCTCCCTCATCGTCTCTCTCTCTCCCTCATCATCTCTCTCTCTCCCTCATCCTCTCTCTCTCCCTCATCCTCTCTCTCTCCCTCATCCTCTCTCTCTCCCTCATCATGTCTGTTCACCATCGTCCCTCCCCTCCCTCCGCCTCCCATCCCCTCTCTCTCCCTCTTTATCACTCAGTCTCTCAGCCTATTCCTCTCTGTCCCTCGCTCCCTCGCTCCCTCCCTCGCTCGGTGTGCCTGCAGGTGGAGACGATTGGGGATGCCTACATGGTAGTGTCTGGCCTTCCCGTACGGAACGGGAAACTTCACGCCCGCGAGGTGGCTCGGATGTCCATCGCCCTCCTCGAGGCCGTCAAGACCTTCAAAACCCGGCACCGGCCGGAGCAGCAGCTGAGACTCCGGATCGGGATCCATACGGGTAAGGGGGGGTAGGGGGGCCAATAGGTCCACACCCGGGGAGGGGATGGGCACTGTCAGACAGAGGTGGGCAGGTGGCTGGAACCTTTATGATCGCGGCAGGGAGTCACGGTTAACCCGGTCGCACGTTCAACAGGAACTTTCAACACGGAGGGATGGGGCGGGGGTCGAATAAATGCCTGGAAAATGGAAATCCATGCAGGGGTACAGGAGGAATGCAAGGGGCTGGGGTAACGATATTAGCGGGTTCTCCCTAAGAGCCAAACATGACGTGGGATTATAGTTTAGCTTTTGGACAAACAGATGGAGAGAATGTTCGAGCTTTGCTGACGACCGCCTAGCAACAGTCTCTGAATTAAAAGTTGGTTTCGCATGTACATGGGCAGCACAGTGATTCAGCATTCTCTGCAACCCCCACATCTCCTTTACCCCATAGTGTCCAGGGATGTGTAGGTTAGGGTGGATTGGCCGTGGGAAATTGTCCCATAGTGCCCAGGGATGTGCAGGTTAGGGTGGATTGGCCGTGGGAAATTGTCCCATAGTGCCCAGGGATGTGCAGGTTAGGGTGGGTTGGCCATGGGAAATTGTCCCATAGTGCCCAGGGATGTGCAGGTTAGGGTAGATTGGCCGTGGGAAATTGTCCCATAGTGTCCAGGGATGTTCAGGTTAGGGTGGATTGGCCGTGGGAAATTGTCCCATAGTGCCCAGGGATGTTCAGGTTAGGGTGGATTGGCCGTGGGAAATTGTCCCATAGTGCCCAGGGATGTGCAGGTTAGGGTGGATTGGCCATGGGAAATTGTCCCATAGTGCCCAGGGATGTGTAGGTCAGGGTGGATTGGCCATGGGGAATTGTCCCATAGTGCCCAGGGATGTACAGGTTAGGGTGGATTGGCCATGGGAAATTGTCCCATAGTGTCCAGGGATGTGCAGGTTAGGGTGGATTGGCCATGGGAAATTGTCCCATAGTGCCCAGGGATGTACAGGTTAGGGTGGATTGGCCATGGGAAATTGTCCCATAGTGTCCAGGGATGTGCAGGTTAGGGTGGATTGGCCGTGGGAAATTGTCCCATAGTGCCCAGGGATGTGCAGGTTAGGGTGGATTGGCCGTGGGAAATTGTCCCATAGTGCCCAGGGATGTGCAGGTTAGGGTGGATTGGCCGTGGGAAATTGTCCCATAGTGTCCAGGGATGTGCAGGTTAGGGTGGATTGGCCGTGGGAAATTGTCCCATAGTGCCCAGGGATGTGCAGGTTAGGGTGGATTGGCCGTGGGAAATTGTCCCATAGTGCCCAGGGATGTGCAGGTTAGGGTGGATTGGCCGTGGGAAATTGTCCCATAGTGCCCAGGGATGTGCAGGTTAGGGTGGATTGGCCGTGGGAAATTGTCCCATAGTGCCCAGGGATGTGCAGGTTAGGGTGGGTTGACCGTGGGTAGTGCAGGGTTAAAGGGATAGTGTCAGGATGGGATGCTCTTCTGAGGGTCAGTGTTGATTCAATGGGTCGAATGGCCTGTTCCCACACTGTAGGGATTCCTTGATTGTTGCCTCTGGTTCCATAGCAGTGCAGGGACCTCATCCGATCATGGACCCCTTCGCAGTGTCGAGCGTAGGACTTGAGGATGGGACCTCTCACAGTCCACTTTGGAACATCAGGCCATTCGGCCCTTCTAGCCCGACCAATGATTGAGTCACAGCGACGCTCCTCCTAGATTACTCCTTTCCCTTCACAGGGCCAGTGTGTGCTGGTGTGGTCGGCTTGAAGATGCCCAGGTACTGCCTGTTTGGGGACACGGTGAACACAGCCTCACGCATGGAGTCCAATGGGGAAGGTAAGGCAGGGCAAGCAAAGGGAGCCCGACCACACTGCTGCTCCTTCCCATTGCTCAACTGTGGGTGTGGCAGGAGGACCATCCCCAACGCAGGACCATCCCCAACGCAGGACCATCCCCAACGCAGGGCCATCCCCAACTCAGGACCATCCCCAACACAGGACCATCCCCAACGTGGGACCATCCCCAACGCGGGACCATCCCCAACTCAGGACCATCCCCAACGCAGGACCATCCCCAACGCAGGACCATCCCCAACGCAGGGCCATCCCCAACTCAGGACCATCCCCAACACAGGACCATCCCCAACGTGGGACCATCCCCAACGCGGGACCATCCCCAACGCAGGACCATCCCCAACGCAGGGCCATCCCCAACTCAGGACCATCCCCAACGCAGGACCATCCCCAACACAGGGCCATCCCCAACTCAGGACCATCCCCAACACAGGACCATCCCCAACACAGGGCCATCCCCAACGCAGGACCATCCCCAACGCAGGACCATCCCCAACACAGGGCCATCCCCAACGCAGGGCCATCCCCAACGCAGGACCATCCCCAACACAGGACCATCCCCAACGCAGGGCCATCCCCAACTCAGGACCATCCCCAACTCAGGGCCATCCCCAACGCAGGACCATCCCCAACGCAGGACCATCCCCAACGCAGGACCATCCCCAACGCAGGGACATCCCCAACGCAGGACCATCCCCAACACAGGACCATCCCCAAATCAGGACCATCCCCAACGCAGGACCATCCCCAACGCAGGACCATCCCCAACACACGGCCATCCCCAACGCAGGACCATCCCCAACGCAGGGCCATCCCCAACTCAGGACCATCCCCAAATCAGGACCATCCCCAACGCAGAACCATCCCTAACGCAGGACCATCCCCAACGCAGGGCCATCCCCAACGCAGGACCATCCCCAACGCAGGACCATCCCCAACGCAGGACCATCCCCAACGCAGGGACATCCCCAACGCAGGACCATCCCCAACACAGGACCATCCCCAAATCAGGACCATCCCCAACGCAGGACCATCCCCAACGCAGGACCATCCCCAACACACGGCCATCCCCAACGCAGGACCATCCCCAACGCAGGGCCATCCCCAACTCAGGACCATCCCCAAATCAGGACCATCCCCAACGCAGGACCATCCCTAACGCAGGACCATCCCCAACGCAGGGCCATCCCCAACTCAGGACCATCCCCAACGCAGGACCATCCCCAACACAGGGCCATCCCCAACTCAGGACCATCCCCAACACAGGACCATCCCCAACACAGGACCATCCCCAACGCAGGACCATCCCCAACTCAGGACCATCCCCAACTCAGGACCATCCCCAACGCAGGACCATCCCCAACACAGGGCCATCCCCAACGCAGGACCATCCCCAACGCAGGACCATCCCCAACACAGGGCCATCCCCAACGCAGGGCCATCCCCAACGCAGGACCATCCCCAACGCAGGGCCATCCCCAACTCAGGACCATCCCCAACGCAGGACCATCCCCAACACAGGGCCATCCCCAACTCAGGACCATCCCCAACACAGGACCATCCCCAACGCAGGGCCATCCCCAACGCAGGACCATCCCCAACACAGGACCATCCCCAACGCAGGGCCATCCCCAACTCAGGACCATCCCCAACGCAGGACCATCCCCAACTCAGGGCCATCCCCAACGCAGGACCATCCCCAACGCAGGACCATCCCCAACGCAGGACCATCCCCAACGCAGGGCCATCCCCAACGCAGGACCATCCCCAACACAGGACCATCCCCAAATCAGGACCATCCCCAACGCAGGACCATCCCCAACGCAGGACCATCCCCAACACACGGCCATCCCCAACGCAGGACCATCCCCAACGCAGGGCCATCCCCAACTCAGGACCATCCCCAAATCAGGACCATCCCCAACGCAGGACCATCCCTAACGCAGGACCATCCCCAACACAGGGCCATCCCCAACACAGGACCATCCCCAACGCAGGACCATCCCCAACACAGGGCCATCCCCAACGCAGGACCATCCCCAACACAGGACCATCCCCAACTCAGGACCATCCCCACCACAGGACCATCCCCAACGCAGGACCATCCCCAACGCAGGGCCATCCCCAACTCAGGACCATCCCCAACTCAGGGCCATCCCCAACGCAGGACCATCCCCAACGCAGGACCATCCCCAACGCAGGACCATCCCCAACACTGGGCCATCCCCAACTCTGGATCATCCCCAACTCTGGACCATCCCCAAATCAGGACCATCCCCAACGCAGGACCATCCCCAACTCAGGACCATCTCCAACGCAGGACCATCCCCAACTCTGGACCATCCCCAACTCAGGACCATCGCCAACGCAGGACCATCCCCAAGTCAGGACCATCCCCAACTCAGCGCCATCCACAACTCAGGACCATCCCCAACGCAGGGCCACCCCCAACTCAGGACCATCCCAACTCAGGGCCATCCCCAATGCAGGACCATCCCCAACGCAGGACCTTCCCCAACTCAGGGCCATCCCCAACGCAGGACCATCCCCAATGCAGGACCATCCCCAACTCTGGACCATCCCCAAGGCAGGACCATCCCCAACTCAGGACCATCCCCAACGCAGGACCATCCCCAACGCAGGACCATCCCCAACTCAGGACCATCCCCAACACAGGACCATCCCCAATGCAGGACCATCCCCAACTCAGGGCCATCCCCAACTCAGGATCAACCCCAAAACAGGACCATCCCCAAGTCAGGACCATCCCCAACTCAGGACCATCTCCAACACAGGGCCATCCCCAATGTAGGGCCATCCCCAACACAGGGCCATCCCCAACTCAGGACCATCCCCAACGCAGGACCATCCCCAACTCAGGACCATCTCCAACGCAGGGCCATCCCCAACGCAGGACCATCCCCAACGCAGGACCATCCCAACTCAGGGCCATCCTCAACGCAGGACCATCCCCAACACAGGACCATCCCCAACTCAGGGCCATCCCCAACGCAGGACCATCCCCAACGCAGGACCATCCCCAACTCAGGGCCATCCCCAACGCAGGACCATCCCCAACGCAGGACTATCCCCAACTCAGTGCCATCCACAACTCAGGACCATCCCCAACTCAGGACCATCCCCAACGCAGGGCCACCCCCAACGCAGGACCATCCCAACTCAGGGCCATCCCCAACGCAGGACCATCCCCAACGCAGGACCATCCCCAACACAGGACCATCCCCAACTCTGGGCCATCCCCAATGCAGGACCATCCCCAACTCTGGACCATCCCCAACGCAGGACCATCCCCAACTCAGGGCCATCCCCAACGCAGGGCCATCCCCAACGCAGGACCATCCCCAACTCAGGGCCATCCCCAATGCAGGACCATCCCCAACTCAGCGCCATCCACAACTCAGGACCAACCCCAACGCAGGACCATCCCCAACGCAGGGCCACCCCCAACTCAGGGCCATCCCCAACGCAGGCCATCCCCAACGCAGGACCATCCCAACTCAGGGCCATCCCCAACGCAGGACCATCCCCAACGCAGGACCATCCCCAACACAGGACCATCCCCAACTCTGGGCCATCCCCAACGCAGGACCATCCCTAACGCAGGACTATCCCCAATGCAGGACCATCCCCAACGCAGGACCATCCCCAACTCAGGGCCATCCCCAACGCAGGACCATCCCCAACGCAGGACCATCCCCAACTCAGCGCCATCCCCAACGCTGGACCATCCCCAACTCAGGACCATCCCCAACTCAGGACCACCCCCTACTCAGGAACATCCCCAACTCAGGACCATCCCCAACGCAGGACCATCCCCAACGCAGGACCATCCCCAACTCAGGGCCATCCCCAACTCAGGACCATCCCCAACGCAGGACCATCCCCAACTCAGGAGCATCCCCAACGCAGGACCATCCCCAACTCAGTGCAATCCCCAACGCAAGACCATCCCCAACTCAGGACCATCCCCAACGCAGGACCATCCCCAACTCAGTGCCATCCACAACCCAGGGCTATCCCCAACGCAGGACCATCCCCAACACAGGGCCATCCCCAACGCAGGACCATCTCCAACGCAGGACCATCCCCAACGCAGGACCATCCCCAACTCAGCGCCATCCACAACTCAGGACCATCCCCAACGCAGGACCATCCCCAACGCAGGGCCATCTCCAACGCAGGACCATCCCCAACGCAGGACCATCCCCAACTCAGGACCATCCCCAACGCTGGGCCACCCCTAACGCAGGACCATCCCCAACACAGGGCCATCCCCAACACAGGGCCATCCCCAACGCAGGACCATCCCCAACGCAGGACCATCCCCAACGCAGGACCATCCCCAACTCTGGACCATCCCCAACGCAAGACCATCCCCAACTCAGGGCCATCCCCAACGCAAGACCATCCCCAACACAGGACCATCCACAACTCAGGGCCATCCCCAACGCAGGCCATCCCCAACGCAGGACCATCCCTAACGCAGGACTATCCCCAATGCAGGACCATCCCCAACTCAGGACCATCCACAACTCTGGGCCATCCCCAACGCAGGACCATCCCCAACTCAGGACCATCCCCAACTCAGGACCATCCCCAACGCAGGGCCACCCCCAACGCAGGACCATCCCAACTCAGGGCCATCCCCAACGCAGGACCATCCCCAACGCAGGACCATCCCCAACACAGGACCATCCCCAACGCAGGACCATCCCCAACGCAGGACCATCCCCAATGCAGGACCATCCCCAACGCAGGACCATCCCCAACTCTGGGCCATCCCCAACACAGGACAATCCCCAACTCAGGACCATCCCCAATGCAGGACCATCCCCAACTCAGGGCGGCACGGTGGCACAGTGGTTAGCACTGCTGCCTCACAGCGCCAGAGGCCCGGATTCAATTCCCGCCTCAGGCGACTCTCTGTGTGGAGTTTGCACATTCTCCCGGTGTCTGCGTGGGTTTCCTCCGGATGCTCCGGTTTCCTCCCACAGTCCAAAGATGTGCAGGTCAGGTGAATTGGCCATGCTAAATTGCCCCTAGTGTTAGGTAAGGGGTAGATGTAGGGGTATGGGTGGGTTGCGCTTCGGCGGGGCGGTGTGGACTTATTGGGCCGAAGGGCCTGTTTCCACACTGTAAGTAATCTAATCTAATCTAATCCCCAACGCAGGACCATCCCCAATTCAGGATCATCCCCAACGCAGGACCATCCCCAACACAGGGCCATCCCCAACGCAGGACCATCCCCAACTCTGGGCCATCCCCAACGCAGGACCATCCCCAACTCTGGGCCATCCCCAACGCAGGACCATCCCCAACTCTGGACCATCCCCAATGCAGGACCATCCCCAACTCAGGACCATCCCCAACGCAGGACCATCCCCAACTCAGGATCATCCCCAACGCAGGACCATCCCCAACGCAGGACCATCCCCAACTCAGGATCATCCCCAACGCAGGACCATCCCCAACTCAGGATCATCCCCAACGCAGGACCATCCCCAACTCAGGATCATCCCCAACGCAGGACCATCCCCAACGCTGGGCCATCCCCAACGCAGGACCATCCCCAACGCAGGACCATCCCCAACTCAGGACCATCCCCAACTCAGGCCATCCCCAACGCAGGCCATCCCCTACTCAGGAACATCCCCAACTCAGGGCCATCCCCAACTCAGGACCATCCCCAACGCAGGACCATCCCCAACTCAGGAGCATAGCCAACTCAGGACCATTCCCAACGCAGGACCATCCCCTACGCAGGACCATCCCCAACGCACGACCATCCCCAAAACAGGACCATCCCCAACGCAGGACCATCCCCAACTCAGTGCAATCCCCAACGCAAGACCATCCCCAACTCAGGACCATCCCCAAAACAGGACCATCCCCAACTCAGGACCATCTCCAACGCAGGACCATCCCCAACACAGGGCCATCCCCAACGCAGGACCATACCCAACGCAGGACCATCACCAACTCTGGACCATCCCCAACTCAGGGCCATCCCCAACGCAGGACCATCCCCAATGCAGGACCATCCCCAACTCAGCGCCATCCACAACTCAGGACCAACCCCAACGCAGGGCCACCCCCAACGCAGGACCATCCCAACTCAGGGCCATCCCCAACGCAGGACCATCCCCAACGCAGGACCATCCCCAACACAGGACGATCCCCAACTCTGGACCATCCCCAACGCAGGACCATCCCCAACTCAGCGCCATCCACAACTCAGGACCAACCCCAACGCAGGACCATCCCCAACGCAGGGCCACCCCCAACTCAGGACCATCCCCAACGCAGGGCCACCCCCAACGCAGGAACATCCCAACTCAGGGCCATCCCCAACGCAGGACCATCCCCAACGCAGGACCATCCCCAACGCAGGACCATCCCCAACTCAGGGCCATCCCCAACGCAAGGGGTCAGTGCTGAGGGAGTGCTGCATTGTCGGAGCGTCAGTGCTGAGGGAGTGCCGCACTGTCGGAGGGTCAGTGCTGAGGGAGTGGGCACTGTCGGAGGGTCAGTGCTGAGGGAGTGGGCACTGTTGGAGGGTCAGTGCTGAGGGAGTGGGCACTGTAGGAGGGTCAGTGCTGAGGGAGTGGGCACTGTCGAAGGGTCAGTGCTGAGGGAGTGGGCACTGTCGAAGGTTTGGAGATGGCCCTGACTTGGGGATGGCCATCCGCTGCACCCGATGTGACCTCCTCTACATTGGGGAGACAGGCCGCCTACTTGCGGAATGTTTCAGAGAACACCTCTGGGACACCCGGACCAACCAACCCAACCGTCCCGTGTCTCAACACTTCAACTCCCCCTCCCACCCCACCAAGGACATGCAGGTCCTTGGACTCCTCCATCGCCAGACCATGGCAACACGACGGTTGGAGGAAGAGCGCCTCATCTTCTGCCTAGGAACCCTCCAACCACAAGGGATGAACTCAGATTTCTCCAGTTTCCCCTCATTTCCCCTCCCCCCACCTTATCTCAGTCCCAACCCTCGAACTCAGCACCACCTTCCTAACCTGCAATCTTCTTCCTGACCTCTCCGCCCCACCCCCTCTCCGGCCTATCACCCTCACCTTGACCTCCTTCCACCTATCGCATTCCCAACGCCCCCTCCCCCAAGTCCCTCCTCCCTACCTTTTAGCTTAGCCCGCTTGGCACACTCTCCTCATTCCTGATGAAGGGCTCATACCCGAAACGTCGATTCTCCTGTTCCCTCGGACGCTGCCTGACCTGCTGCGCTTTTCCAGCACCACATTTTTTTTTGGGCTGTCTGAGGACAGAGGCTCTCAGCGACAGGGAAAGCGAGGAGGGTCTGGGGAGTGTAGGCCTCAGGGAGACGAAAATCAACGAGGTAAAACCAATGACGGCAGATGCGGAAAAGCAAATACTGGATTCGTGGTGCTGGAAGAGCACAGCAGTTCAGGCAGCATCCAACGAGCAGCGAAATTCGCTGCTCGTTGGATGCTGCCTGACCTGCTGTGCTCTTCCAGCACCGCTAATCCAGCCTCAGGGAGACTGTCCTGCTCACTCTGCCTTTACCTTTAGCCCAGAAGATTCACCTGTCTGCAGCTACAAAGGCCGTGCTGGAGGAATTCAACTGCTTCGAGCTGGATTTACGGGGAGATATCGAATTGAAGGTAAACCATGGCAGGGGTCCCTCTTGTTTCACACAGCCCCGAGGCTGACTTCATCAGGAAACAGGGCAGACACTGCCCAATCCATCAGAGAACCCTTTCAACTGGGGTCTGTCTCTGATACGCCCAGCTCACCTTCTCTGGACACAGGACAGGGACGGCACGGGGTTAGATACAGGGTAAAGCTCCCTCTACACTGTCCCCCCCATCAAACACTCCCAGGGACAGGGACGGCACGGGGTTAGATACAGGGTAAAGCTCCCTCTACACTGTCCCCCCCATCAAACACTCCCAGGGACAGGGACGGCGCGGGGTTAGATACAGGGTAAAGCTCCCTCTACACTGTCCCCCCCATCAAACACTCCCAGGGACAGGGACAGCGCGGGGTTAGATACAGAGTAAAGCTCCCTCTACACTCTCCCCCCCATCAAACACTCCCAGGGACAGGGACAGCGCGGGGTTAGATACAGAGTAAAGCTCACTCTACACTCTCCCCCCCATCAAACACTCCCAGGGACAGGGACAGCACGGGGTTAGATACAGAGTAAAGCTCTCTCTACACTGTCCCCATCAAACACTCCCAGGACAGGGACAGCATGGGGTTAGATACAGAGTAAAGCTCTCTCTACACTGTCCCCCCATCAAACACTCCCAGGATAGGGACAGCACGGGGTTAGATACAGAGTAAAGCTCCCTCTACACTGTCCCCCCATCAAACACTCCCAGGGACAGGGACAGCACTGGGTTAGATACAGAGTAAAGCTCCCCCTACACTGTGGAGTGTCAATGAGCAGAGTGTGTGCTGTGTGCGGGGAGAACTGTCCAATCAGCAGCCGGAGAGGGCAGCCTCTGGGGAGCTGAGCTCCTGATTGGACGGAGGGGCTGCGGGGTGACCTGGTCCTCCATCTCTGTCACTGGTGCTGACAACGGGAAGCATCGGCTGTGAGTCCGTGAGCTGGGAGTGCGGCAGTGCACAGCCTGGCCACCTGTCCCCCAGCCTCTACCCCAGGGCTCCCTCCCACTGTGTCTCCCCCCTGAGTCCCCTCTCTGCTCGAATTGGGCTGCTCCCCTTGCCTTGGAAACCTGCAGGCTGCCCGTGTGAGGTCTGGTGCGGAGCTCTCTCTCTCTCTCTCTCTCTATCTCACCCTGTGTCTTCTTGCCTTCCAGGGTAAAGGGAAGATGAGGACTTACTGGCTGTTGTGGGAGCGTCCTGTCAGCACCCATGGCTGATATCCTAGCGTGGTGCTGCAGGGTGCATCAGTAACTCCCCACTGCCCTGAATTCCTGCATCCTGTCTGATCGCAACAGCGTCTGTCTGTCTCTGTGGAAGGGAGCACAGTGTCTATACCCTGTCAGTGCTGCTCAGGACTGGGATCACAGAGAATCTCCTACTCCATCATACTGCTCCCTCCACTGCTTGTCTCTCTCTCTCTCACATTCTGTATTGCTGCGAGACCTGTGACTTGATAACTGGCTCTTTACTGATATTAAAACCCGGAATCCGCCAACAGCGCTCATCATCGGGCATCTTGCTTTCTCTCTTGCGATAACGCCATCGTTGTGTCTTGTCCCTCTTCCTGTGCCTGTCACTGTTCCTTCAGTGTCGCTGGGTCAAACAGCCTGGAATTGCCTCCCTCAGGGGCACTGTGAATCTGGCCGCACTGACCCACCAAGAGAGACTGGGACGGTAGAAGGACTGAGGGGAGAGGAGCTCATCGAGAGCCGGAAGATTCTAACAGGACAAGGATGGTGCCAAAATTCAGAGCCGGGGGGGCTCACGGTCTAAAGGATGTAGACCATGACGGACTGAGCAGGCAGGAATTCTGTCCTCACTCAGAGACTGGCCAGCCAGTGGTATTGTCTGCACTCAAGGCCGAGATACTGATTGTTTTCAACAGAGAGTCCAAGAGAGGTCCTTGGGCTAAAACGTTCAGGAGAAAACAGGAGCAAGGCACTGAGTAGAGCCATCAGCTGTGATAGTATGGAATGGTGGAGCAGGGAAGAAGGGCCGAATGGTGTCCTCCTGCTTTCATTTTCTGTGTCCCTAAGAATGGCCCCCTTCTGCCCCTGCATCTTGTGGGTCTATTCCATGTGACGTACCTTTGCCTCCCCTAACCCCAGCACCGTAACGTAGCCACCTTCCTGTGCTCTTTGCAGGCTCCATCCCCGAGCTCTCTTTAAGTCCTGAGCCAACCTGCCAACTTCCAGTCACTGCCGTTCCATCGTTTATTTGAGTTATAAACAGTTGAGACCTAGCACCGTTCTGGTGGGACACCACAATGACCTTCCGCAGACACGAAAACGACCCCTTTCCCCCCACCTCCCTGCATTCTGTGTGTCAGCCAATCTCCCATCCACTGTCATATACTCACCCTGACACGATGGACTTCCATCCTCTCCAATAACTTTTGATGTGGCATGACCTGGAAATCTAAATACTGTCCATCAACCGGTTCCCCTTTATCGATACATGTTACATCCTGGATGGACGGTTAAAACTGATTTATCTTTCCCAAAACCATATTGACTCTGCCTGATTACCTAATCTAAATGTCTTGCTATTAATTAGGGTCATGGAGGTCTACAGCACGGAAACAGGCCCTTCGGTCTAAACCGTCCATGCCTAGCCACTAATCTCGTCCCATTTGCCTGTGTTTGGTCCATATTCCTCTGAACATTTCCTATCCATGCCCTT
Source organism: Chiloscyllium punctatum (assembly GCF_047496795.1). Taxonomy (NCBI): domain Eukaryota; kingdom Metazoa; phylum Chordata; class Chondrichthyes; order Orectolobiformes; family Hemiscylliidae; genus Chiloscyllium; species Chiloscyllium punctatum. The sequence continues at coordinate 6,970,558 of NC_092766.1, forward strand.
GTCCAGGGGTCTTTTCAATGTTGTAACTGGACCAGCCTCCGCCACTTGCTCTGGTAGCTCATTCCACACATGCACACGTCACCCTCTCTGTGTGTGAATGAAAGCTTCTAACACATTCCCTCCGGCCGGCTTTAAGCGACTGGGCCTTGAAGACCAGTCAGGTCACCTCTGACTAGAAGTGGAAGCAGACGTCGGCCTGGCCTGTCCAACTCGTCCACGGAACACAACGTGCCCATTCCAGGAATGAGTCCGATTAAACCCTTCGGAATGCTGCGGTGGGCTGTCGTACTAATTGGGCTGGATGTCTTGTGACGTTCAACACCGTCTGACGAACTGTGTCCCACGTCTGACTCAAAGGAGTGCCTCAAGTTGGAATTGGAAATCGTTTCTCCGTGTAGGGAGGGGGGTTTGCAGGTCGTGTTGTGGCTGTACCTGACATTGGGAGGCCGTGCTTCAAATACCGTGTTCAGTTCTGGTCTCCTGCTACAGGAAGGATGTTGTGAGACTTGAAAGGGTTCAGAAAAGATTGACAAGGATGTTGCCAGGGTTGGAGGATCTGAGCTACAGGGAGAGGCTGAACAGGCTGGGGCTGTTTTCCCTGGAGCGTCGGAGGCTGAGGGGTGACCTTATACAGGTTTACAAAATTATGTGGAGCATGGATAGGATAAATAGACAAAGTATTTTTCCTGGGGTCGGGAGTCCAGAACTAGAGGGGCATAGGTTTAGGGTGAGAGGGGAAAGATATAAAAGGAATCTAAGGGGTAACATTTTCACACAGAGGGTGGTACGTGTATGGAATGAGCTGCCAGAGGATGTGGTGGAGGCTGGTACAATTACAACATTTAAAAGGCATCTGGATGGGTGTATATGAATAGGAAGGGTTTGGAGGATATGGGCCGGGTGTTTGCAGATGGGACTAGATTAATGTAGGATATCTGGGGTCAGCATGGACGGGTTGGGCTCAAGGGTCTGATTCCGTGCTGTGTGACTCTGTGACTGTGGTAGAGTGTGTCATCTTGACTCTATCCAGCCTCCTAGTGGCTGATGCCCCCTGCCTGAGATCTGTTTGGCGTGGGTTTCTGACTGACAGCTCTGTAAGATGGAATCGGCTCTGCTGTTCTGAGTGAGTGACGCTAATTAGCCTTGTAACGCACATTTCATAACACAGCTTTTCTGTGGCTGCTGATCTGATCACTCACTGGGGAACGAGAGTGGGCTGTGCAGAGAGAGGGAGAGAGAGGGAGAGAGAGAGAGAGAGAGAGAGGGTGAGAGGAAGGGAGGGAGGGAGAGAGAGAGAGAGGGGGGAGAGAGAGAGAGAGGGAGAGAGGGTGAGAGGGAGGGAGGGAGAGAGAGAGAGAGAGAGAGAGGGTGAGAGGAAGGGAGGGAGGGAGAGAGAGAGAGAGAGAGA